>NC_059108.1:17964138-18105989 GCF_020740685.1 Jaculus jaculus
GTTACAGGAGCGCCCTCTACAGACCAGATGTGGAGTTAGCGCTGCAGCCTAGACAGCATTGGAAGCATGCGTTGTAGGCTAAAACTTTTTTTTTTTTTGTTACCCATAGTTATAGTTATAAAGATAAAACCCCAAGAAATTCAGTTTGTTTATTGAAATATTGACTGTGGCTTATTCTTTGTTTGAATTTTGTTTTCAAGGTATTTATGTAAAATTTGTCATTCTTCCTGATACACTTAAAGAGATATTCTTTTACCAAAAAGGAATTCTTAAGCCTTTTTGGAAAAGAAAAATGCAGTCATCTTAGAACATACCTAAGATACCAAGTTAACAGTCTTGTTTGTGATTCATAGTTCCATAATGTGACCATATAGTCAGCTTTCAGTTAACATGTGGCAATCTCATTATGATTTAATGTAATCTCATTACAAGACAAGCATTGTGAACTTTCCCTTTTATAATTATGTAATTCCATGCTCATAGCTCCAAAATACATCTAACATTATTTTTATATCCACATAGTAAAAATTAGAATGTGTTTATTGTTTTGATGAAAATACATTCTAGAGCAGGGCGTGGTGGCATACGCCTTTAATCCCAGCACTAGGGAGGCAGAGGTAGGAGGATTGCCATGAGTCCAAAGCCACCCTGAGAATACACTGAATTCCAGGTCAGCCTGGGCTAGAGTGAGACCCTACCTCGAACCTCCCCCCAAAATACATTCTATATCATTTCATTTTTATTTTCACCATCTCATTTCTTTGATGCAAATGATAACTTATTTTATAATAGCTTTTCTAACTATAAATTTCTGATGTGAAAATCCTTTATAAAATTTGGTCCTGGGAGTGGGGAAGCTGGATCTTGGGGCTATAGAGGTGTCTTAGTAAAGTGCTGGCTGTATAAGCTTGAGGAACTGAATTGGGAACCCCAGTACCCACATATAAAGCCAGGTGGTATAGTGTGCCTCTCACTTCAGTGTTGGGGTGACAGATAAATGGATCCCTGGGACTTGCTGGCTAGCGAGTCTAACTTAATCGGTGAGCCCCAGGTTCAGCAAGAGATCCTGTGTCAAGAAATAAAGTGAAGGCCTGGATAGATAGGTGACTCAGTGGTTAAGGCACTTGCTTGCAAAGCCTAACAACCCAGGCTCAATTCTGCAATACCCACATAAAGCCAGATGCACAAAGCGGCACATGCATCTGGAGTTCATTTACAGTGGCTGGAGGCCCTGGCACGTCCACTCTCTCTCTCTCTTTCCCTGCTTGCAAATAAATAAATAAAATATATATTTTTAAAAAATTAAGGTGTAGAGTGATTGAAGAAAACACCATGGTTCTTTGGCCTCCACATGCACGTGTGCAAATACATGCACACACACGCACACACACACACATGCAGTCACATACATATGAACATATTTACACAAACTCGCACACAGACAACACAAATACACATCTGTAAGAAAACAACAACCCTTTATTGGCCAAAGGAATGTACAAGCACAAAAGAGGAAGAGTTTAAAATGCTAATAGACGAAAGATTCTCACAGTTCAATATTGCACATTGTACAACCTGATGTTTTCTTTGCATCAGTGGGAAATACCATTGAGATTCGAAATAGGGAGATAACATTGGCATAACTAGCTGAAGCCTAAGGAATCAAAAGAAACCTTCCTCCTGAAATGCCAGCAAAGTCACCTGCTAGCCAACCCAAGAACAAACAAGTACAGAATTGAAGAGACATTTGTTTGTTGTGTCCTCAGCTGCTCTTCTTCACAGAGGTGACAACTAGAACGGATCATGCCCCAGTGTGTCAGGAAGCCACATGGCCTTTATATAAGGGCCACTCTTACACAGTGTCAGACTTACCCAAGAGAAGCAGACTAGACTGCCTATTAGAAACGACTAGTTTTCCATTACTTATCCTGTTTTAAATACAAGTGGTTCATGACTTTACAGTGGCTTAGCTAACAATGGTATGAAAGCCCTATGTAGCCCGGAGAAGCCATCTTAGCACTCATGAACTATATGTTAGTAGAGACCATACATACAATCATTCTGTTTTTCACTTGAACAGCAAGTTACATGAAAACTAAAAACAGGTTTTGTGTTAAATGAATTTTGCCCTAACACAGGCTGATATAAATCTTCTGAACACACTGAAGGTGGACCAGGCAAAGCTGTGATGATGATAGGTTAGGTATATTAAATGCACTTGTCAACAAAGTATTTTCAACTTCCATAAGGTCAAGGGGAATCTGCACTAACATTTCTCTCTTTTATAATGTGTGTCTTAGTCCATTTGAGCCACTATAGCCAAATACCACAGAATTAGGTGACTTAAAACTTCAGAGAGTTATTTTGCTCAGTTCTGGAGTTTGAGGTTCAAGACCAAGGCACTAGCATCTTAGGGTCTGATGAGGGCTTTCCTTGCAGATGGTGTCTTTTCACTTGGTGGACAGTTCTGGGCTCCTCTCTGGGGCTTGTACAAGGGCCCTGATCGCAAACATAAGGTGGGCCAAGATTTCAACTTATGAATTTATCAAGTTATAGCATTGTGCAAACTGATAACAAGTACTGGGTAGGTACCCTGGCTATGCCACATAATAGATGAGTGGCCTTGACCAGCTACCTAACATCTTCAAGTCTCAGTGTCCACATATTAGAATTGGTCTCTTAAGAGTTTATTCATAGCCTTCTTGGAGGATTCCATGAGGCAAGGTCGGGGATGCACTCACAGAGAACGCACCTTTACTACCTACCAGCGCTGGTATAACCTGAAGGCATAGTGGGAAGGTGTGCTGGTGAGAATCAGATGTACTGCATAAACTCATGTGTCCTGAATGCTTGCTTCCCAGCTGATAGTAATTTGGGAGGTGGAGCCTTGCTGGAGGAGATAGATGTGTTGTTGGGAGTGGGCTTAGAGGTATCATAGCCAGCTCCCCACTGCCAGAATCAGTCTCACTCTCCTGCTCTTGTTTCCCACCTGCTGAGGCAAAGAGGTGATGTCCAGCCTCTGCCCATGCTATGTTTTCCTATGCCATCATGAAGCTTTCCCTAAAACCTGTAAGCAAAAAAATTAAAACAAAAACAAAAAACCTTTTCCTCCCATTATCCCTTTTTGGTCAGTTCTTTGTCTCAGCCACGAGAAGGTAACTTCAATAGAAGGTCTCTGTGTCAGATATTATCTGAGAGATTTGAATCAATTTGCGAGGAGAGTACTGGGCTGGAGAGATGGCTCAACATTTAAGGCTTTTGCTAGTGAAGCCTAAGGACCCAGGTTCAATTCCCCAGAACCCATGCAAGCCAGATGCACATAGTGGTGCATGTGTCTGGGGTAGCCATGCCAAAGAACTGGCTGATCTGAATAACCTGATTGAATTCATTATTCCCTGGGCTAGAAAAGAATCACATTTACATTCTTGACAATTTCCCAAATGATCCACGTAAGCAGGCAGCTGAAATAGTGGCGTGGCTTATAACTAGGTAGACACGTATTATTATGACAGCTGGAAAGGAAGGAGGCAAGAGTGACATGAACCACTGGACACAGAACCCTTAAGGGTAGAGGGGAAAGCCAGTATTAAGAGATGTGCTACTCAGAACCAGTGGCTGGCTGTCAATGTGTGGAGCCCAAAGCAGGGCATGTTGCGGACCTGCAGACTGCTCTAAGAAATGCTTCAGGCTCTCGTCCCCAGGGCCCAAGGTGACCATAATGAGAGCCACAGTTTCTTTTTTTTTTCAGGTTTTATTTATTTATTTATTTTCACAATTTTTATTAACATTTTCCATGATTATAAAAAATATCCCATGGTAATACCCTTCCCCCCACACACTTTTTCCTTTGAAATTCCATTCTCCATCATATCCTCTCCCCATCTCAATCATTGCACTTACATATATACAACACCAACCTATTACATTCCCTCCTCCCTTCCTTTCTCTTCCCTTTATGTCTCCTTTTTAACTTACTGGCCTCTGCTACTAAGTATTTTCCTTCTAATGCAGAAGCCCAATCATCTGTAGCTAGGATCCACATATGAGGGAGAACATGTGGTGCTTGGCTTTCTGGGCCTGGTTTACCTCACTTAATATAATCAGTTTCAAGATCTGGTGTGGCTTCACAAGGAATATAGATGAGTACAAGCAAAAAAAAAAAAAAAAAAAAAAAAAAAAAAAAAAAAAAACAACTATCAGTAGTGGTTGTAGTGAGTTCATAGATGTACCATCTAGAGCAGGCTGCATCAGGGTCCTGGCTTATTTATTTAATAGGGGCTGGGGAGATGGCTCAGAGGTTAAAGGTGCTTGCTTGCAAGCCTGAAAACACAGGTTTGCTCTTCTTCAGCACCCATGTGAGGCTGGACACAAAGTGGAGAGTGTATCTGTAATCCCAATGCCCCTTTGGCAATGAGAGGTGGAGCCAGGAGAATCCAAAAGCTCACAGCAGCAGCAGCAGCAGCAAGAAAGACCCTGTCCAGGGAGGGCAGAAGGAAGCATCCTGAGATTGTCCCTCGGGCCTCCATGTGTGCGCTGTGGCACATGCACACCCACACATATATGTCATACACATGCAAACATAAGCACACACAATAAGATAGAAAAAAGAGTATTTATGCATTTAATTCCCCTCAATTGAAAATTATTTGAATGACTATGTAAATTCATTCAAAATGCTTCTGTGGCCTGGATTCAGTCCATGCAACTTTTCATCTATAGGCATTTGCCTAAATCTTAAAAAAAAAAAAAAAAACTGCCCTATAAACAATTTTCAAGAGTTATTCTTTCATTACTGTTTTGTGTTTTTGGCAAGGAGGCATGAGAGGAGAAAGAAATGATACTTAAAGTTGCCTTGAATAGAAATCTATAAGAAGCTTGGAAGGCACCATTATGGAGAAAGGTTTGGGGCCAAACAAACTCATAGCAAAGGAGAGGAGCCAGTGATCAGCTTGCATAAGGTGCTAAGTGGGTCTTTGCATGTTAAAATGTTCAGGTGTTGAATGCAAAAAAAATCAAACTCAACCCACAAAAAATCTATGTGAGGCAACACCCCCAGGAAGCTTTTAAAATATACTTAAAATAACTAGTCTCTCCACTCTCAATGCACAATGCTGATCCTGTCTCAGATTCCAGAGTGCTGAGGTTATATGTGGGCACCACCACCCTGGCATGGCTCCCTCCTGCCCTGCCAGGGCTTTGGACATGTCAGGCAAGTACACTAATCCTTAGTTACAGTCCTGGCCACTTTACTTTCTATTTTGAGACAAGGGCTCACTAAGTTGTCCAGGTTGGCTTGAACTCATTCTGTAGCCCAGGGAGGCCCCAAGCCTGCAATCTTTTTGTCCTCCCCAAGCTCCTTAATAAATGAGATTACAGGCCCACCCACCAGACTCAACAACCAAACACTATGATAAAATCAGATCCTTAAAAACCTTTGTAAGAAAATCTTAAACCAAAGTATTAGTATATATTCGAAGGATAAAAACCTAAAAATAAACCACATTACCTTGTATGATCTTGTACACTGGCTTATTGTTAAGGCTGCATAAATGAATACTTCCCAAGCCACAGACACATGCTTCTGCCAAGAGAATTTATAAATGCTGCTTGACATTAAAGTATGGAGTCGGTTACTTTAAATATGTCTATATCTATTTCCAATCTACTGTTCCGCATATACAGCTTGACATTAAAAGAGACTTTTTTATGCCATTCAAATTAGTCAGCTCAGGTGATGTGCTTCAAATGACAACTATTCCATGGAGATGATATTTCCTACAAGACCTTTGGCAGCAGCTCCGCCGTTGCCACAGCCACCGCCCCCATTGCTCTCCGGACCATCGACGTTACCATAACCCTCCCACCGCTATGATTTCTACGACCTCTGTGATCAGTACTACCTCACCACTACCACCGTCTCAATTACCACCACCATCCTATGACACCATCAACTCAATTACCACCACCATCCTATAACACCATGAACTCAGTTACCACCACCATCCTATGACACCATCAACTCAATTACCACCACCATCCTATGACACCATCAACTCAATTACCACCACCATCCTTAGGACACCATCAACTCAATTACCACCACCATCCTATAACACCATCAACTCATTTACCACCACCATCCTATGACACCATCAACTCAATTACCACCACCATCCTATGACACCATCAACTCATTTACCACCACCATCCTATGACACCATCAACTCAATTACCACCACCATCCTATAACACCATCAACTCAATTACCACCACCATCCTATAACACCATCAACTCAATTACCACCACCATCCTATAACACCATCAACTCAATTACCACCACCATCCTATAACACCATCAACTCATTTACCACCACCATCCTTAGGACACCATCAACTCAATTACCACCACCATCCTATGACACCATCAACTCAATTACCACCACCATCCTATAACACCATGAACTCAATTACCACCACCATCCTATAACACCATCAACTCAATTACCACCACCATCCTATAACACCATCAACTCATTTACCACCACCATCCTATGACACCATCAACTCAATTACCACCACCATCCTATAACACCATCAACTCAATTACCACCACCATCCTATAACACCATCAACTCAATTACCACCACCATCCTATGACACCATCAACTCATTTACCACCACCATCCTATGACACCATCAACTCAATTACCACCACCATCCTATAACACCATCAACTCAATTACCACCACCATCCTATGACACCATCAACTCAATTACCACCACCATCCTATGACACCATCAACTCAATTACCACCACCATCCTTAGGACACCATCAACTCAATTACCACCACCATCCTATAACACCATCAACTCATTTACCACCACCATCCTATGACACCATCAACTCAATTACCACCACCATCCTATGACACCATCAACTCATTTACCACCACCATCCTATGACACCATCAACTCAATTACCACCACCATCCTATAACACCATCAACTCAATTACCACCACCATCCTATAACACCATCAACTCAATTACCACCACCATCCTATAACACCATCAACTCAATTACCACCACCATCCTATAACACCATCAACTCATTTACCACCACCATCCTTAGGACACCATCAACTCAATTACCACCACCATCCTATGACACCATCAACTCAATTACCACCACCATCCTATAACACCATGAACTCAATTACCACCACCATCCTATAACACCATCAACTCAATTACCACCACCATCCTATGACACCATCAACTCATTTACCACCACCATCCTATGACACCATCAACTCAATTACCACCACCATCCTATAACACCATCAACTCAATTACCACCACCATCCTATGACACCATCAACTCATTTACCACCACCATCCTATGACACCATCAACTCAATTACCACCACCATCCTATAACACCATCAACTCAATTACCACCACCATCATATAACACCATCAACTCAATTACCACCACCATCCTATAACACCATCAACTCATTTACCACCACCATCCTTAGGACACCATCAACTCAATTACCACCACCATCCTATGACACCATCAACTCAATTACCACCACCATCCTATAACACCATCAACTCAATTACCACCACCATCCTATAACACCATCAACTCAATTACCACCACCATCCTATAACACCATCAACTCATTTACCACCACCATCCTATGACACCATCAACTCAATTACCACCACCATCCTATAACACCATCAACTCAATTACCACCACCATCCTATGACACCATCAACTCAATTACCACCACCATCCTATGACACCATCAACTCAATTACCACCACCATCCTTAGGACACCATCAACTCAATTACCATCACCATCCTATGACACCATCAACTCATTTACCACCACCATCCTATGACACCATCAACTCAATTACCACCACCATCCTATGACACCATCAACTCATTTACCACCACCATCCTATGACACCATCAACTCAATTACCACCACCATCCTATAACACCATCAACTCAATTACCACCACCATCCTATAACACCATCAACTCAATTACCACCACCATCCTATAACACCATCAACTCATTTACCACCACCATCCTTAGGACACCATCAACTCAATTACCACCACCATCCTATGACACCATCAACTCAATTACCACCACCATCCTATAACACCATGAACTCAATTACCACCACCATCCTATAACACCATCAACTCAATTACCACCACCATCCTATGACACCATCAACTCATTTACCACCACCATCCTATGACACCATCAACTCAATTACCACCACCATCCTATGACACCATCAACTCAATTACCACCACCATCCTATGACACCATCAACTCAATTACCACCACCATCCTATGACACCATGAACTCAATTACCACCACCATCCTATGACACCATCAACTCAATTACCACCACCATCCTATGACACCATCAACTCAATTACCACCACCATCCTATGACACCATCAACTCAATTACCACCACCATCCTTAGGACACCATCAACTCAATTACCACCACCATCCTATGACACCATCAACTCAATTACCACCACCATCCTATGACACCATCAACTCAATTACCACCACCATCCTTAGGACACCATCAACTCAATTACCACCACCATCCTTAGGACACCATCAACTCAATTACCACCACCATCCTATAACACCATCAACTCAATTACCACCACCATCCTATAACACCATCAACTCAATTACCACCACCATCCTATGACACCATCAACTCATTTACCACCACCATCCTATGACACCATCAACTCAATTACCACCACCATCCTATGACACCATCAACTCATTTACCACCACCATCCTATGACACCATCAACTCAATTACCACCACCATCCTATAACACCATCAACTCAATTACCACCACCATCCTATAACACCATCAACTCAATTACCACCACCATCCTATGACACCATCAACTCAATTACCACCACCATCCTATAACACCATCAACTCAATTACCACCACCATCCTATAACACCATCAACTCAATTACCACCACCATCCTATAACACCATCAACTCAATTACCACCACCATCCTATGACACCATCAACTCAATTACCACCACCATCCTATGACACCATCAACTCATTTACCACCACCATCCTATGACACCATCAACTCAATTACCACCACCATCCTATAACACCATCAACTCAATTACCACCACCATCCTATAACACCATCAACTCAATTACCACCACCATCCTATGACACCATCAACTCATTTACCACCACCATCCTATGACACCATCAACTCAATTACCACCACCATCCTATGACACCATCAACTCATTTACCACCACCATCCTATGACACCATCAACTCAATTACCACCACCATCCTATAACACCATCAACTCAATTACCACCACCATCCTATAACACCATCAACTCAATTACCACCACCATCCTATAACACCATCAACTCAATTACCACCACCATCCTATAACACCATCAACTCATTTACCACCACCATCCTTAGGACACCATCAACTCAATTACCACCACCATCCTATGACACCATCAACTCAATTACCACCACCATCCTATAACACCATGAACTCAATTACCACCACCATCCTATAACACCATCAACTCAATTACCACCACCATCCTATAACACCATCAACTCATTTACCACCACCATCCTATGACACCATCAACTCAATTACCACCACCATCCTATAACACCATCAACTCAATTACCACCACCATCCTATGACACCATCAACTCAATTACCACCACCATCCTATGACACCATCAACTCAATTACCACCACCATCCTTAGGACACCATCAACTCAATTACCACCACCATCCTATAACACCATCAACTCATTTACCACCACCATCCTATGACACCATCAACTCAATTACCACCACCATCCTATGACACCATCAACTCATTTACCACCACCATCCTATGACACCATCAACTCAATTACCACCACCATCCTATAACACCATCAACTCAATTACCACCACCATCCTATAACACCATCAACTCAATTACCACCACCATCCTATAACACCATCAACTCAATTACCACCACCATCCTATGACACCATCAACTCATTTACCACCACCATCCTTAGGACACCATCAACTCAATTACCACCACCATCCTATGACACCATCAACTCAATTACCACCACCATCCTATAACACCATCAACTCAATTACCACCACCATCCTATAACACCATCAACTCAATTACCACCACCATCCTATGACACCATCAACTCATTTACCACCACCATCCTATGACACCATCAACTCAATTACCACCACCATCCTATAACACCATCAACTCAATTACCACCACCATCCTATGACACCATCAACTCATTTACCACCACCATCCTATGACACCATCAACTCAATTACCACCACCATCCTATAACACCATCAACTCAATTACCACCACCATCATATAACACCATCAACTCAATTACCACCACCATCCTATAACACCATCAACTCATTTACCACCACCATCCTTAGGACACCATCAACTCAATTACCACCACCATCCTATGACACCATCAACTCAATTACCACCACCATCCTATAACACCATGAACTCAATTACCACCACCATCCTATAACACCATCAACTCAATTACCACCACCATCCTATAACACCATCAACTCATTTACCACCACCATCCTATGACACCATCAACTCAATTACCACCACCATCCTATAACACCATCAACTCAATTACTACCACCATCCTATGACACCATCAACTCAATTACCACCACCATCCTATGACACCATCAACTCAATTACCACCACCATCCTTAGGACACCATCAACTCAATTACCATCACCATCCTATGACACCATCAACTCATTTACCACCACCATCCTATGACACCATCAACTCAATTACCACCACCATCCTATGACACCATCAACTCATTTACCACCACCATCCTATGACACCATCAACTCAATTACCACCACCATCCTATAACACCATCAACTCAATTACCACCACCATCCTATAACACCATCAACTCAATTACCACCACCATCCTATAACACCATCAACTCAATTACCACCACCATCCTATAACACCATCAACTCATTTACCACCACCATCCTTAGGACACCATCAACTCAATTACCACCACCATCCTATGACACCATCAACTCAATTACCACCACCATCCTATAACACCATGAACTCAATTACCACCACCATCCTATAACACCATCAACTCAATTACCACCACCATCCTATGACACCATCAACTCATTTACCACCACCATCCTATGACACCATCAACTCAATTACCACCACCATCCTATGACACCATCAACTCAATTACCACCACCATCCTATGACACCATCAACTCAATTACCACCACCATCCTATGACACCATGAACTCAATTACCACCACCATCCTATGACACCATCAACTCAATTACCACCACCATCCTATGACACCATCAACTCAATTACCACCACCATCCTATGACACCATCAACTCAATTACCACCACCATCCTTAGGACACCATCAACTCAATTACCACCACCATCCTATGACACCATCAACTCAATTACCACCACCATCCTATGACACCATCAACTCAATTACCACCACCATCCTTAGGACACCATCAACTCAATTACCACCACCATCCTTAGGACACCATCAACTCAATTACCACCACCATCCTATAACACCATCAACTCAATTACCACCACCATCCTATAACACCATCAACTCATTTACCACCACCATCCTATGACACCATCAACTCAATTACCACCACCATCCTATGACACCATCAACTCAATTACCACCACCATCCTATGACACCATCAACTCAATTACCACCACCATCCTTAGGACACCATCAACTCAATTACCACCACCATCCTATAACACCATCAACTCATTTACCACCACCATCCTATGACACCATCAACTCAATTACCACCACCATCCTATAACACCATCAACTCATTTACCACCACCATCCTATAACACCATCAACTCAATTACCACCACCATCCTATGACACCATCAACTCAATTACCACCACCATCCTATGACACCATCAACTCAATTACCACCACCATCCTATGACACCATCAACTCAATTACCACCACCACCATTGTGACCACCACCATCACCACTACCAGCATCACCACCAACACAGCCACCATGACCATCATGCTATCACCACTATCATTAGCACCACCGTCATTACTACCGCCATCACCATTACCCTAACAGCTACCACGATTCCTGTCCCCATCACTTACTACCATTGCCTCCGCTTCCATCATTACTCCCCCCACCCCTGCCACACCGACTATCACCATCGCTACCACCCTCTCGCTGTCACCATTCCTATCACCATTGCAGATGACAATGGGAGCCTTCATAAAGACTGAAACTTTTTGTTTGTGGGTTTTGTTGGCTTGTTTGTTTCTTTGAGGTAGAGTTTCACTCTAGTCCAAGCTGAGCTGGAATTCACTATGGAGTCTCAGTGTGGCCTTGAACTCACGGTGATCCTCCTACCGCTGCTTCCCAAGTGCTGGGATTAAAGGCGTGAGCCACCACGCCCTGCTGTTTGTGTTTTTAATGGTCTAAGGGAGGTCTTTTGTCTCTTTTATGTTCTGTATAGCGCTGAGCTAGTCTTACTGGATGCTGTGCTCAATCATTTCTTATTGATATTAATCATCCCTGAAGTACTCAGTACAAAGTCAAATATTCTAAAATAATTTGGGAATAAATTATATTTTTTTAAAAAACTAATTATACTTTTTCACTTGAGCCCAAATGTAGCTGATAAATATATATATATATATATATATATATATATATATATATATATATATATATACACACACATATATATATATATACAGCTTTGAAAATACTATTGGGAAACAATACTTCTTCTCCAAAAATATATTTGAGGGCTAGATTTTAAAATTATAAATAGAAACATTATCTGATATTCTTTGAATAATAATGCTATTTTGCATACTTGTATTACTATCTAAACATAGCAGATGAAAAGGGGTGTGTGTGTGTGTGTGTGTGTGTGTGTGTGTGTGTATGCTAGTCTCTTGCTGCTACAAACAAACACCAGGCACCGATGTCACTCTCTGTGTCTGGCTTTATGTAGGCATTTGAAAATTGAAGCCAGGCTGGCAGGTTTTGCCAGCAAGCACTTTTGACCACTGTTCCATCTCTCCAGCCCCTAGAATAGTTCTCAGTAATCTAACTGTAAGAGTTGTATGAGCTGGTTGTCATTTCCCCACCACGTGTGAGCTCCAGGCATAGAGCACAGGGCAGAGGCCTGGCACGTAACACAAACAGACCTAGTTGAACACAGTGAACAGAACATCAATGGCCACTAGCGTGGACAGACAACAGGGGTCTGATGGACTGTGCTGAACCCGAAGCTCTCTACCCATCTAAATGGGCAGCACAACACTTCCCTACTGCAGAGTATGCCGGATTGATTAATTGTCCAAAGAAAGACAAAACCAGGTCTTATTTGAAAACTCTACAATGTTTAAAAGTTGGCAATAAGTGTATTCTGTGCAAGCCATTGTGCACTGGGTCTGGGAGTTACTGGCCAGGGTCCACGGTTTTAAGGTGAAGTTTTTCCATCCTTCGGTCCCTCCTCCCCTTTATTGGTGGTTACATCTTGTAGAATGCTAGTCAGTGTTCCTCTCTAAGGAACTGATTCTTGTTGCCTTGACTTTTGTGCAATTCCCTCCCTGCCCTCTCTACCCCTTACTCATGGGCAGATAGCTTCTGGTCTCTGGAAGTGAATTCCATACTCCGCTGTGATTAGCTGTGATTGCTGTGCCAAAGTGCCAGCCCCTACATGAGCCCAAAGCCCCAAGATAGACTACCAGACCTTCCCCACAGACTCCAACTGCTGTGACCTCAAAGGAGGGTGTATGGTAAAGACCAGACTTAACATGTCTGGAAACCGGATCCCATGGAAATCATCAATTTGGAAAATTTCACGTATATGCATGTATGTGCACATCGGTGTGTGGCACAGCCACACGAGATTATGCTCAGATCCGGGCACAATGGTCAGTTTGTCAGGGGAGTTTCTCTGAGTCCTTCCTTCCTTTCTTTATCTAGTCCCTGCTGTCATGTCTCCAAGAGACATGCACAGCGTCAAGGATCTATCGTGGTAAATTCCAGAGCAACTGTTACCAGCTCAGTAGAGAAGGAACAATGTAGACCCACCACTCAAGCCCAGAAGCACAACCCGTTTCCTTTCCCCATCCCCGAAGCCACTCTCTGAGCTGCAAAGATTAACCAGTTATTTCAGAGTGAAGAGTCTACCTTCGAAAAGAAAAATCAGCCATATGCAGCACTTTTCCTTTCAGCTACCTCTTCTTTGCCAGCATGTGGAAAAGTTACCAGAGCCATTAAAAGTACTATAAATGTTAGCTTCAGTTAAAAGAAGCAGCGTATATAAAACTCAGCCCTTTGGGGAAACAGCTTTGAGGCCTAAGACATAAATGTGAGAAACTAAAAATCAAGCCCATGCACACAAATTATTTCTAATGGCTGATTTTTATTTATTGGATTTCTCCTAAGCCAAGAGTAAGTTGAAATGATGCTTCTTCCTTCCATGAAGATGTCTTCTCATATCCATGGCCGCCTAACACATGTCTGAATACCCCTAATGGCCCAGTCTATTTCTGTAAGGAAAATCCACCTATGTAGTGCTTTGGACAAGACATGTTTGTGTCTATCTATGTTTCTGTTCCAACTCACATTACACAATGCATCAATACAGACCAACATGCAATATGGATTTGAGGGCTGGAGAGACGGCTTAGTGGTTAAGCGCTTGCCTGTAGAGTCTAAGGACCCTGGTTCGAGGCTCGATTCCCCAGGACCCACGTGCCAGATGCACAAGGGGGCACAGGCATCTGGAGTTCCTTCGCAGTGGCTGGAGGACCTGGCGCGCCGATTCTCTCTCTCTCTCTTTCTCTGCCTCTTTCTCTCTTTGTCTGTCACTCTCAAATAAGTAAAAATTTAAAAAAAATATGGATTTGAGTACTGGCTCTGGAATCAGGAAGCTTCAAGTTCAATTCCATTGAAGACTGATGTGGGCCATCTCCACAACACTTGGAAACTCCCATTTCTTCAGAGGAGGCACGTGGATGATCTATCTACCTCCCAGGGTAGCAGAAAGCATTTGATGAGATAATCATGGGTATGTCTCTGGCACATGCATGGATGCAGAGAAAGAGAGATAGCCCTTGAGTTACGGTTGGCAAAGCACAAACCTCCAGGATCACCTTTGGAAGAGTCAGTGGTCAAAGGCAGAAAGGTGATGCCTCTTCCAGTGAGTCCTTCCCTCAGACTGCTTTCATGGCAAAAATTATTCTAACAGCTGTCAGACTTTAGACAACTGCAAAGCATTGGAACGGCCATCAACACTACATGAAAAATGGCCCCTATCTTTCCCCGAACATGATCCGTTTTCCTTTGGCACGTGAAGAACACAGAGCGGTGGCTAAGTTAACATACGCTATCTCCTTACACTCCCCTGAAAATCATGTTCTTTTCAAGCGTCTGACGGGCAAATGACTGAATGTCCCCTCTGGGCTGAAGCATTTGTCCACGCCAATCAGAACATTTGCTGATGGTAGAGGAAATGAGAGCCAAGTCCCACAGTGAGTAGCAATTTAAAGCTTTGAAACCATCAAAAAGAGGCATAACCATGCAATATAGATCTCAAAATTAAGGTTCCCCTATTTGTCATGCAGGTAAACTTCAGTGTCTCATTCATAAATGTTAAGTCTGATTTTAAGCCTCTTCGGATAGGAGTAGCTTGTCATCAGCACACACTACAGCTGATGTCATAAATGCATTTAAACAAAATCATCATCTTTTAATTTCTAAAGCAACAGAGCCACAAGTTGCTTCTTTTCTCATAATTGTGGTCTTAGGCTACTATTCAGTGTCCAAGCACATGAACTATTGTCTTTTTTTTTTTCTCAATAAATGTCTTTGTATCCACTTTTACAGTGAAGACAACAGTTATCTCATTGTTTGCGATAAGAAATCTTGGTGGAAGGTGTTGCTATGAGTTAAATTGTGAACCCCTAAATTCATGTGTTAAAGTCCTAGGTCACTATAACTAAGAATATGACCTTATTTGGAAGTAGAGTCAGGGCAAATATAATTAAATATGAAGTTATTCTGGAGTTGGGTGAGCCCCTAACCCAATATGACCAGTGGTGATATCAAATGAGAAAATTTAAACACAGGCATTCAACACAGCAAGAATGAAAGCAGAGACAGAAGTGATATTTATGTTTATTTATTTGCAAGTGGGAAGAGAGAGAGAGAGAGGGAGAGAGAGAGAGAGAGAGAGAATGGAACACCAGGGCCTCTTGCCACTGCAAACAAACTCCAGATGCATGTGACACTTTGTACATCTGTATTTTTGTGGATACTGAGGAATCGAACTTGGGACATTAGGCTTTGCAAGGCAAACATTTCTTAACTTCTGAGCCATCTCTCCTAGCTTGGAAGGGATCAGTGTGTGTGAGAGTGTGTGTGTGTGTGTGTGTGTGTGTGTGTGTGTGCGATGACAATGTACGTGTGTTTGCCCATGGGCTGGCATGAATATGGTCCGAGGACAATCTCATGGTGTTGGTCCTCTCTTTTCGCCTTGCTTGAGCTAGGGTCTTTCACGTTCTTGTTCAGCCACTAGAAAGGACAGGCTTGTGAGCCTTGGGATTTCCCTGACTTTATCTTCCATTGCCTTGGGCCCACTGGGATTATGGATGCCCATGCCCCTTTACATCTAGATTCACGTTGATGCTGAAAGTCTGAACTCTTGTCAAGGAAAACAAAGGCTTCAAACACTGGAAACCAGGGGGCAGGCACGTCCCTTTTACCCTCCAGGAAGAGCCAAGTCTGCTGAAACCCTGTCCTCAGACCTGACCTCACGATGATGGAAGAACATTCTAAGGAAGTATGTTGTTTAAGCCACCTAGTTTATGACTCTTTGCTATAGCAATTTTAGCAAACTGACAGATGTTTATGTCTTGTGCACACAATATAAAAAGCAAATGTTTCCTACCAAACCCACTCATGTCACTTTGACTAAAAGGATAAGAAGGAAGATCCAAAACCTAGTAAGTTATTAAACTGAAACCTGGAGATATTTGGTAACATCAGCTGCAAATGGCTTCACCTTTCCATTGACCTTGACTTCTAAGGAAGTTTATCTTTAACCTCCAAAACCCAGGAAATTCTGTTAAAACATTACCTATATTATACTAACATGAAAGCAAGACAAATGATTTTTTTAAAAAAAATTATTTATTTGCAAGCATAGAGAGATAAAGGAAAGAGAGAAAGAGAGAGAGAGAGAGTGAGTCTGAGAGAGAATAGGTGCGTCAAGGCCTTTAGTCACTGCAAATGAACTCCAGACACATGTGCCAACCTGTGCATCTGGCTTTCTTGGGTCCTGGGGAATCAAACCTAGGTTGTCAGGCTTTGCAGGGAAGCACATTAACAGCTGAGCCGTTTTTACAGCCACAACAAACATGGTTTTCATTCATTACACCTTTATTCCACTTAAGCATGTCTTGCTTGGATGGGGGCTGATTATCACAACTCTCTTATTTCCCCTTTGAACTTTCTGCTCTGTTCATGGTTTGTGATTTCGTGTTACATGTATACAACAGGGAATGAAGAAACAAAAACTTTTATATGACAACTCCTTGATTTCCAAGGTTTATGACAGTGCACTAAGAGCAAAATAACCACAAGACCCTGGAGAGTGGTGGCTGTCTGTCAAACAGGATTCTTGGGATGTGACTCTGCGAATCAGTCCTGATGTGATTCACACTTGGTTCAGAGGGTCACTTTTGTCTCCTGTGATGTGAGGGATTGCACTAGGTGGGGAATGTCTCTACCAGCTCGTTGTGGTTTATAGAGGAACACATGCAAAGGGTGAACTGGGTGGCGAGAGTTTCTTACAAGCCTCCTCTTCCTCCTCCTCTTCCTTCTAAGGCACTAGAGCAGCAATGCAGCATTCACAACCTCCCTGGGGAGCACCTGCAGCCAGTCCAGCGACAACACTCTGAGTGTGTGACTCATCCTCCAAGATGTTCAATGGTGCTTGGCACTTCTGCATGGGAAGGGACCAATAAGAAGCTTGACTTTGCTATGTTCTAGGAATATAAAGACTGGGATGGTCAAGAATTGAGTTCAGGACAGGAGAGATGGCTCAGTGGTTAAGGTGCTTGCCCTACAGCCTAAGGATCTGAGTTTGATTCCTCAGTACCCATGTAAAGCCAGATGCACAAGGCAGAACATGCATTTGAAGTTCGTCTGCTGTGCCTAAAGGCTCTGGCATGCCCATTCTCTCTCCCTCTCTCTCTCTCTCTCTCTCTCTCTCTCTCTGCCTCTTTCTCACTCTCAAATAAATAAAATAAAATATGGTAAAAGAACTGAGTTCATGCTGTGAGATTAAAGGTTATTGCTGGGTGGATTTTTTTTTTTTTGCATGTTCTAATCCATGATAATGTAAAACATTCTAGGTGTCTTTAGAACCACAAAGTAGACAAATTCTTGCCACAATATTATAAAAATTAGGGAAAAACTTTCTGAAAAATTAATACTTCCAGTGCCAGGGAGTAGTAGTAAAATTTCAACTACATCACAAAGTTAAGCTTGGGGAGGACTATCTTTTTATTTTAAAAATTATTTTAAATGATGCAAAACCATGTTGTATTAAATTATTATAATTAGGAATAATTTCAAGAGGTGACTAAAATTGCAGAATGAAAGACATTGAAAGGGAACATGCTCTGGAGTGCCAAGATCCTGAGAATTTATAATATAGGGTTGTGGGGGGAGGAAAAAAAGAAGCAATTTCCATTAGGAATGAAATTGCAAGAATTCTGAGATCAAACATTTTTAAAAGAGGAAATGAACATGCTAATTGCACAAATGCATGATTTAAGAATTCACAGGCAGTGCCAAGGCTTAAAACACTCCACATTTCCTTTCTTTTTGGCAGGCTTACTTGCTACCCAAATTTCTGACTTTCTGGTGCCTTTGAGTCAGCGAGGAACCTCACCCAGGCACGTGGCCAGAAACATGTATTTGTGTCTCGTCAACTCAAATTCTTGCAAGTGACATGTTAGAACACGCTTTTTTTTTTTTAAAATTTTATTTATTTATTTGAGGGCGACAGACACAGAGAGAAGGACAGAGAGGGAGAGAGAGAGAATGGGCGCGCCAGGGCTTCCAGCCTCTGCAAACGAACTCCAGACGCGTGCGCCCCCTTGTGCATCTGGTCAATGTGGGACCTGGGGAACCGAGCCTCGAACCGGGGTCCTTAGGCTTCACAGGCAAGCGCTTAACCGCTAAGCCATCTCTCCAGCCCTAGAACACGCTTTTTATCTTACTTAATCTAAGTTTTCCTACATATGAAAACATAAACCATCAAAAAATATTCTTGGAAACTGTAATTGCCCAGGGTTTTCTACAACAAAGACGTACTCAAATCCAGTTTTATTACTATCTTTTATTCTTTTCCAGACTATGAGCTAAGAATGATCTTTCCCCTTAGGTAAAAACAAACAACAACAACAAAAAGGTAGGGCATTCAAATTTCAGTGTCTATGAACAAAACATCTTTGGAACACAGCCCCACTCATTTGTGGACACATGTGCAAGATTACTTCCTGTTCAAGGATGAGCTCTCTGTAGAGGATTTTGGGATAAACTGCAGGGCAGAGTGTTACACCTTTGTATCCTGGGGGACAGTTGGTTTCAGGAAGTCCTCCATCCTGGCTCCACACAAAACCATCTGCAGATGTTTGAGTCCCTAACATAAAATGGTGGGGTATTTGCATGTAATCAATCTACATTCTCCTGCGTGCTTGTATTCCTTATACTACCAAAAGCAGTGCTATGTAAGTAATTCCCATACTGCGTTGCTTAAGGAATAACAACAAGAGTAATAATAATAAATGTATACTTATTTATGACCAGTGCAATTTCTTCCCTATGTATTTTCCCTCTGAGGTTGATTGAATCTGTGATCATGGAGCCCTGAATACATTGGACTTACCACAGGGACTGTTTGTAATTTTGCCTTATAATATATTCTATCTGAACTTTTAGGAAGAAGGTTGTCAATGCCTGACTTAACTCAGTTTAAATCGCTTTGAAATGAAATCTGCAAGTGGTTTCTTATATCCTGGAAGATCGTCTTTTGGGGCCACATCTCCATCTCACTGTGTTCTGAACACAGCATAGGTACTTCCTGACATTGCCATTCCGGTGCTAAGCACATTTACAAGTCAGCACAATACAGCCAGCTTTCTCATGAAAGAATATTCCCCGCAACACCGGGAAGACAATTCGCAGATGTAACCAGTGAGTCAGGCTGGGCCTGCACGAACCTTCTGTTGGCACTTCACTAAGTCAATCCAAAGGAACAGCTCCCATTGATTTTTTGACCAACATTGAACCCACATAAGCATCTGGAGATTTGGTACCGTGAGCTCGGGCTCTGGTGCCATCTGATGCCAGTAGACTCTCGCTTAGCCAAATTTCCCTCGCTTGGTTGTAAATTATGGTTTCACATTTTAAAATATTTACTTTCTTAAGGATCTCAGTTTACCAGTTATGATGCCAAAGCACAGAACGGAAAAGAAAACCTCCTGTTCAGGAAAACCCCCACGAAGGAAAGCTCATTAGGAAGCGGTAAGGAGTCACTCAGAAGCCACAAGGCGCCTCCTCCAGGACCAGGGGAAGCTCTGGAGTCCCAGCTGCTCTGCTCTCAATCCCTTCCACACTTGGGCTGAGCAAGGACACCAGCTCCTCTCTCCCTCTCCTTCTCCTCTCTCTCCCCTCTATTTTCTGCATTGTAACCAGTCTTAGATATACCATCAGAGCCACACAGAGATAAGAGTGACCAAAAGCTCAAAGTCAAGAACAACAGAAATTCCAAGAGACTGGAAATTATCACCCTAAGTAATAAGAGCCATGGGGAGAAGTCACAGAGGATTCAAACCACCAGCGCAGAAGCGGATGATGAGAACTCAAGGACTCAAAGGAAAGGTACAATTCAGAATGATGTGTGAGGCATAAGAAAACTTTCTGAAAATACAACTCACTTAAATCTAAAATAGATTGTCATCCATAGATGCTACTATTAAACAAATACACAACAGCAAGAGTATCAAGGATGCAGAGAAGGTGGAAGCCTTGTACATACCAGAGGAAATGAAAAGAAGTATAGTTGCTATAGAAAACAGTATGGTAAGTTCTCAAAATGGTAAAAACAGGGATTGTAGCTTAATAGGAGAGCACATGCCTAGTGTGCATGAGACCCATTCAATCCCTACAACTGCCAAATTGTTTTGTGTTTTAAATCACTTATATTCACTATCTATGGTTACTCATATCTGTAATCCTGGTGCATGGAAGATAGAGGCAGGAGGACCAGGAATTTAAGGCCATCCTTTGCTATATAGGAAGTTGGAAGCTAGCTTTGGCTATGTATTAAAACAAAGAAACAGGACTGGAGAGATGGCTTAGCAGTTAAGGTGCTTGCCTGCAAAGCCTAAGGACCCAGGTTTGATTCCCCAGGACCCACATAAGCCAGATGTACAAGATGGCACATGCATCTAGAGTTCATATGCAGCAGCTGGATGCTCTGGCATGCCCATTCTCTCTCTCTCTCTCTCTCTGTGTCTCTTTCTCCCCCTCCCCAACTAAATAAAAAATAAAATAAAAAACAAGCAAACAAATAGAAATGGTGGTGATGGTTACACAGCACTGTGAATGCATCCATGCCACAGAGCTGCACACTTACACTGATATGCATTTGCTAACAATAAAGAGGGGGGAAAACTTCACTAAAGTTGGCTGCCAGGGAAAACCAGTCTACTCACTCTGTCAAAGTTGTGGATATGCCCTGGTGCAATAGCAAAAATACAACAATATACACATATATTTCAAGTCATTTCTTGCTGTGTTTATATATTTTAAAAACATAAAAGTAATAAATCATGTTCATTAAGATGGAAAATGTAAGAGTAGCCAACATGACCCATTAACCTGGGAAAGTGGGATGTTATTGAATTTGGCCCAGAAAGTTCCAGGTCCTGGAAAATTCTTAAGTCATGGAAGAACTGGAATAGTCAAACAGAAATATGATTTTATAATAAAAATAATTAAATAAGGGTTGAAGAGATAGCTTGGCAGTTAAGTTTGCCTGCAAAGCCAAAGGATCCAGGTTTGATTCTCCAGGACCCATGTAAGCCAGATGCACAAAGTGATGCACATATCTGGAGGCCATTTCCAGTGGCTGGATGCCCTGGCACAACCATTCTCTCTCTCCCCTCCTGCCCCCCTCTTTCTCTCTCTCTTTCTCTCAAATAAATAGATAAATAAAAATAAAATATTTTAAAAATTCATGATAAAAGTTGCTGGGCTTTCCTCCCCCAAAGGTCTTACAGAAGCCAGCAGAGGAATCTGGGTACTGCTGGTTTCTGCTGACTTACCATAACTTTCTGGCCCAGAGGTCAACATCTCTGCATCTCTGTATCAGAAAGTAAACAAAAGAGGCTTAGAGGGGCCAAATCCCTTGGGAGATAGCCAGAGAACTAAGAGCGGAGGGTGGGAGAGCAGAGAGTGGGCAGTGATAACAAACAGTGGGAAAGAGAGGAAGGACGGGGAACAGAGACTTATAACATGATTGTGTGTGGTAGGGACTGAACTGCGGGCTTTGAACATGGCATGCTGGGCAAGTGCTCCACCTCTGAATTACATTGCCAACATTTGTTTTTAATTTGTGTGTGTGTGTGTGTGTGACAAGGTTTTGCTGGGTCGCCCAGGTCAGCCTTGAATTCGGTATGCTCCCCACTCTTGCTAAATAATGTGATTTGTGTGTGTGTGTGTGTGTGTGTGTGTGTGTGTGTGTGTGTGTGTGATATTCTCAATGCATCCTTCCCCACTCCTGCTTCTGTTGCTAGTTTGTCCTTGTAACAGCCAGTCGCAGGGATTTCCTCCTGTCTCCTTAGTCTCTGACCTGGAGGGGGGTCTCTGGGGGATACCCAAATCAGCACATTGCTCCTGCGCATGTGACAGAGAGCGGAGGTCATTACGCTAAGCACGTATGTCACTACAGCATGCTCCCAGGCCTCACGGCAACGTGAAGACACTATGAAATAAGGCCCTCCTTGGCCAGGGGCCAGCTCTGACCACCCTCACTCCACACTAGCATCCATTCTAGAAAGCCGCTCAAGCTCAGAAAGGCGTGTCTTCCGCATACGTTTCCTCACCCGGCTTAGCTGAGTTCTCAGAAGGCCCGAGACCTGACTAACGCCCTGGCGCTCTGCGGGGAAGCCGTGCTGCTGGCATAGGCAGAAGTGAGCCCTTCTAACCCCAGGTGGTTCTTAGGCACGGAGGACATCACCCAAGCTCTGAACCTTTTATTACTTTTATTATTTTTATTAGGTCCCTAAAATGGCCTCAAAATGGAAAGACACTGGGCCTGGAGTGGGCTCGGGTTAGGCTCAGGATTTTATATATACCGCAGGTCATTGTGGGTCAGCAGAGAGTGGGAAGTATAAGAATGCTGGCCATAAACTTTGTGTTACTTCTGGACAGGCTTTTCCTGTCCCTTGTTCTTGTCCTGTTTTTGGCATTCACTTTCTCTCTCTCTTTCTCCTATAATTTCTGTATTTTATTTACTATAGGGTTGGGGCTATGTTATTGTTTCCTTTCATTTTATCCAATATTTCAGACTTAACCATCACTATCCCATTTAAAAAAAAAAAACTTTAACGCACACAATGTTGGCTCTGTAATGTGCACTTTTATTTCACAATCGCTGAGATATATGAATACTCTGTACAGTTTTTCAAGCATAATCTCTAACAGCCAAAACAAAACTCTGCACACTGCTTAGAGGTTTGCAGAACCACCCCACCTCTGCTCTAGGGTGACTTCACCTATCTGGCTCTCAGAAAAATGACAGCCATCTTCCATTAAATGATATCAAAAACAAGGCAAAGAGATGCATATGGTGACTTCTAGAGATCAAAATCATTTAGCAGGAACAAACAACAGACCATCCTACACTTACACGACCATACAATCTGTTGTAAGATGAGGACAAGAAAACTCCAAAGAATGCCTGTAACACTTTGACCTTAATATAATTCCAGACCCAGTTAATCCTGCAGAATAGGTCCTAGTAACAAATCCACATAACATAGGTGTTGAGTTGCTTTTTTAATATTAGGGATATGAAACACGTCCATTTAATTATCAGAATCAAAACACATTCCTTTCTTTGAAATCATCAAGCAGTAAATCTGATGAAGACCTCCTACAGCCTCTTAAAGGTGCTCCAGTAGTCTGGAGAAGGCCAATTAAAAAAATAAGTATTTTATTTACATATTAGAGAGAGAGAGAATGGACATGACAGGGCCTCAAGCCACTGCAAATGAAATCCAGACACATGTGCCACCTTGTGCATCCGGTTTATATGGGTATTGGAGAATTGAACCTGGGGCCTCAGGCATCACAGGCAAGCACCTTAACTGCTAAGCCATCTCTCCAGCCCAAGAAGATCAATGTTAAAGGGAAGTGGGGACAATGCCGCATAGCGAGTAACCAGTGAAGAGGCCGCTTCTTCCAGGGCTCCCCACAGCAGACCTTCCCTTCCCTGCGCCTCAATTCTTCCTACTTGTGATGGCCGCAAGTCCAAGCAGCATTCACAGTTTGCACACTGAACATGTGATAGAGTTCGATTATGGTCAACAAGGCTGGTGGTATGTTAGAACTTCTCTGAAACTCAATTATAAGGCTACAGGTGAAATTCTTCTCTCAGAAAGGTGAGCTGCAAGTTCAGATATTGCCCACACTTCGTTTTCACGATGTGGGGGATTGAACTCAGGACCTCACACATTCTAGACCAGGTTCTACCACTGAGCAATAGCTCCAGCTCCACAATAAGTTTCTGATTTACAAATATATTTTTCCCTGTAAATTTGTAGGTGCTAAGCCATATTTTCTAAACTAAAACAGAAATGAAGGAGTAAAACAAGTATAAAAATATTATATTACCTTCACCCACATCAAGGTCAAGGATACCTCAGCAGTCGTCTTTGGCTACATGTTGTGGAAAAGAATCTTTTCCAGGTGTGTTATTGAGCCTCTAAAACCCCATTGTTTTCCAAACTCATCCTAACCAAACTAAAAGGACAAAGGACACTCTGGTTTTCAAAACAAAGTAAAGTGTCTCCCGTCATTTTCCCTGGGTCTGGTGCAAAATGGTACAAGTTAGAAGACGTTAGAAATTGGGAAAACCTATCTTACTGTGTAACAAGGGTACAGTGCCTCAGGGCATTTTCACTTGCCTGTACTGTAATGAGCAGAGTTTTGCGACGAACAGGGCTTATAATGGGAAGTCTACAGTAATGACTCCATAGGCAGGACCTCGATTGAGTGGGGAATTCCCAGAAGACACGTCTGAGTCCCAACTGCTGGTACCTGTTCCTGAGGGTGTGACTTTATGGAAAAGGACACGGATCTTGAGGTGAGATCATCCTGCATTTAGTGGGTTGCCACTGAACCTACTGACAAGAGACAGACAAGGACAGAAAGAAAAACAAAGACAAGGAAACGGAGGCAGACTGGAGTAGGAACTATGCGTAATGGGATTTTGGGGGCTCCTTGCCACTGCCAACAAACCAATAAATTTAGAGTGCCCCAGATCCTTGTCCTATGAATTTAGAGAATAAAATCCATCATCCAGAGGGTAAAGCTTAAAGAGATTGTATTATATTAAGAAAAGAAAAGAAAGCTGGAGAGATAGCTCAGCAGTTAAGGACCTTGCCTGCAAAGCCTAACTACCTGAGTATCTACGTAAAGCTAGATGCATAATGTGGTGGCAGGCATGTGGAGTTTGTTTGCAGCTGCTAGATGCCCTGGCATACCTATGCTCTCCACCACCCCCCACGCTCTCTCTCTCTCTGTGTCTCCCTATGCTTGCAAATACATAAATAATTTTTTTTTTTTTTTTAAAGAGCAAGAAAGGACAGAGAGCTCCTGCCATGTGGAAGGCAGGAGGGGGTGCAGAGCGGGGTGGGGAAGGGGGGTTCCCTACCCCCTTGTCTCAGCCCATCAGGGCCAAGATGAGGGAACTTACCAAAGCAGAAACCTGGATGCTTAGGAGAGGTAAAAAGCCAAGCAGGGGCCTTGCTCACATGGTTGGGATCTACTTATAATCCTTTGGCGGGGAGAGGCTCTGGACTCAGGCCCAGGAGTAGGGGTGAGAGAGCTGACTTGATGGCTGCATCAGACACTGCATTCTTATGCTACTGAAGTGGGCAGGCGCAGTGCTCCCTGTTTGGGCCCTCTCTCCTGGCTGGCTACCTAGTGGCCCCTCAGTGTTGATGTGGCTATGGCCAAGGGACATCTATAGCTGCCCGAACTGAGAGAGACAAGGAAGACATCTTCCCTAGGGCCCTGGGCAGAGCAGATCCTTACTGTCGCCTTGACTGGGGACTTCTGGCATGCAGAGTGTTGTTTCAAGCCAACCTCGTGGCACTTTGCTGTGGCTACCCTGGCAAACATGCCAGGTGTCACATTTCCTCGGGGGCAGACTGCAGGCAGAGCACTCCAGGCTCCCCTCGCCAACGCACACGCAGGTGTCAACATGAGCCGGCTCTACGGTGACTGGTTGTTTGCCACCATCTAAATATTTGTGTTTCTCCCCAGCATAATGACACCCAGAGGTGAGACCTCCGGGAAGAGCTTAGTCATCATGTCCTCATGGGTGGGGAAGCGTCCTCGGAGAGAGCCTCTCCCGCTAGGTGAGGGCACTGAGAGAGAGCACCAGGCCGCCCTTGAGCCAGGAAGCCCTCCCCGCGGCAGGCCCTCAATCTGCCAGCACCTTGGTCTTGGACTTTCATGACAGTCCAACTGTGGGAAGTAAACGTACGTTATTTATAAGCCCCTCAGTACGGGGCAATTTGATGGAATATTTTGTTATGACTAAGGTACTGTTTGAAACATCTCTCTAAAGATCTCTGTCTCCTTTCTCTGTGGGGTTGGGGGGAGACCCGTGATCCTTGGGTTTTGATCATGTAATAATCACGGGGAGCAATGTCAGATTAAAGTGACCTGCCCTCCCACACTTAAGACAATTTTCTTTGCTTTAACAGGTCAGGCTTCTAGTGATATGTGCAGTGAGGGTTTTATTTTACTTATTTTTTTTTTTTCTGGAAGATAAGATTTTCCTAACCAATCCTGTTTCTAACATTTTGTCAAAAGAATTTGACAGATTTGTTATTTAGTAAGATCTAAGTTTGATTAAATTTAATTAGCGCATGCTTATCTACATTTTGATAGGGATCGAGCATGCTATGTACTGATTTTGCTGACATTTAGGCTAAGGGTGGATTGGTTGGATGGGAAAACAGGAGAGAAAGCCTCACCTTGGTGCCCTGGGTGTGAATCTGACATCAGTCTGCAGGTGGGACGGTGGAGGAACACAAAGACAACCAGCTAACCAACAGTGGAGGCTGGGGTCGGGCGGGGGAACCTTCCAAGAAAAGGACCCCAGAGTGACAGAGGAGCAAGTCACAGACACATGAAGACATACGTGATAAGTAGGAGCAGATGCCCTGTAAATGCACCAAGTTCAGTGAAAAAGAAAAGGGGAGCCCACATATTACGTAGCTCACACCACCAAGTTACAAGATTTCCACTCTCCAGCAACTGGCTCTGCTACTCTCTTTTCCAGATGCCATTCCTTTCGAACAAGGCTTGGCAATGCGTTGGGCAGAAAGAAAGTGATTGATAAGTTCAATGTAACTGGAGCACTGAGACAGAAGGATTAAAAGGGAGTGTCCTGGATTGCAGATAGGGGCTCCTCGGTCTGGACGACAGCAAACCTGTTCTTATTTGGAGCTAGATGATGCTGACTTGAGACTCGGAGCCTGACGCAACTCCCCGGAGAGATGATGGGAGCTGAGAAGAAGTGCGCCATGAGCAAGAAGCTCCTGGGGCCCAGCGTCTGGCCTTCTGGCTGCCAAGATATCTTGGGGTGAAATCCCATCCCTTGACCTCAGGTCCATTTGGCACAAGGACTGGAATCAGATGAAAACACCCTTTCTGCCAGCTAGCAACAGTTCAACTGAGAAAAAGTGGACTTCCTGCCTATGTCAGACTAAAGGCCTCCAATTCTCCCATCTGCACTTACTGGAGTGTCTCCGTTCACAACAGCAGACTTGCAATTCTCCTTCACAAGGTGGTGATCGCAGGCTCGGGTGCCCACATCTCCCCCTTAGCATCACGGACTTCTGGGTCCTTCGCTTTCCAGGCGGCTCCCCGCCGTCATCTCTAGAGCCAGATCCATCCACAGCCTGGACCACATCATCGCTCTCCTCCTCCAGACATGTTTTTAGCAAAGTCTTCCCTCATGTATATTCACAGTCATCCAAATCAATCAATCTCTGTGGTACTGAGGGCCTACTGAGTGCTCAGCTTCTGTGTTTGTGTGTGTGTGTGTGTGTGTGTGTGTGAGAGAGAGAGAGAGAGAGAGAGAGAGAGACCTAAACAGAGATAGACATACAGTGATCAGCAGTGTAAATGATGCATTTACAAACACTTAGGATGAGGTCAGGTTCAACAGCTCTTCAAGGGACACAGGAGCATTCCACCTCCATATGGTGTGGACTGTGGGTCAAACACACAAAAGTGATGAAAAGCAGGTGGCATCGGGTCAGGCGACAAGGAGACCAAATGACATCATTGAAACAGTGGGAAGGAGCAGCAATGTATCCTGCATGCAAAAGATAGCTAGGATGCAAAGACCAGGGGGCTTTGCTTTCGTGTGAAGGTCGAGGACACGGAGGCCAGTCGCACGGACTGACGCAAGTCCAGTGCTGCCTGTGCCCCGACAAACCAGCCTCCTGCTGTCCTGACCTTCCTCTTCTCTCCACAGTCATGAAAAGAACACTCCCCGATCAAGCAAATACAATATCCTTCCCGTCACCCCACTCCAGCTCAGCAGCCCAACTTTTGATGCCGTCACTGTTAACCAACATGCCCAAGATGGCTCCCAGAACATTCTGGGGTCTCCAGCAGAAGGTCTCCAGGAGGAAGATGGAAAGGAAAGATGAGAAGGGACAAGTCGATCAGGCAAGGGTGGAGCCAAGGAATGGCAAGGTGTAGGAAGGAAGGTGCTCAAGAGAAGACTCGAAAGCCTATGGTGGAGAGATGGCTTAGTGGTTAAGGGGCTTGCCTGAGAAGACTAAGGACCCAGGTTCAATTCCTCAATACTCATGCTGAGGCCTTGACATGCCTATTTCTCTCTCTCTCTCTCTTTCTCTCTCCCCCGCCTTTTTCTGTCTCAAATAAGTAAAATAAACTCTAAAACCTTCTCTGGGCCCAGCAAAGGATGCAGCAAAACCCTTGCAGTGGAGTGCTTCCTGCAGAGGCCAGGCAGTTAAGCAGTCAATGAGAAGGTAGTAGACTCCACTCATTCCCGGGACCCCAGGCATTGGCTGGGAGGACTTCCCCACATGGTTGTGGCCCATCTAGTCCCTCAGGACCCGGCACAAGGGCTTCCTAAGCAAGGCTCCCAGCTCCCCCGTCTGCTCGCTGACAGCCACACGACCGTGCTGCCCTGTCGGGTTCTCTGGGACTTTTCTGTCAGGCCACATAGCAATGGTCTGTGTTTGCTTCTCATCCGCGTTCAGCACCGAGCCCAGTGTGGCAGAGGAATGGTGCTCAAGGCACAAGCACATCACCGTGGAAGAGGGGAAAACAGGGCGGGGACTCTTCCCTCACAGGCTTGCAGGGGACGAGGGGAGGAGAGGACAGCCCCACACTTAGGAAGGCGGGGCCAAGTGTGTGTGTGTGTGTGTGTAGGGAGAAAGCCGAGACTGTTAAATGTTGAAGAGCGGGAAGACAATCAGGCGTCAGGAGGCAGCCCTGAAAGCTGAAGGCTGAAGGCTGAGGCCCAAGAACAGCTAACTGAAGGTTTGCCTGAGTTGTAGAGAGTTCAAGGTCAGGCTAAGTAAATTGAACCCCTTTTCAAAGTAAAAGGTTGGAATAAGGGAGGGTGGGTGGAGGACAGGAATATAGCATAATGGTAGAGACACTGCCTGGCCTGTGTGAGGCCCTAGGTTCAATTTCAAGTTGAGAGAGAGGAACAGAGAAAGAAGAAGATGGAGAAACAGAAGAAGGAGAGGAAGAGAAAGGAGAAGAGGAGAGCAAGAGAAGAGAAGGAGGATGAGGAGGAAATAAGTAAGATGAAGCCATAGTCTCTTGGGTGTTGGAGGAGAGGGGGTAACAGCACGGAGGAGCAGCAGCCAGCCACAAACTGGGGGAGATCAAGTCTTCCTCTGAGATTGTAATTAAAGGGTGTATGGAGTGTGGAAGTGAGAGAATTTATACCTTGATACCTCATATTCCTGGGTAAAATAGGAGGAAAGACTATTTGCTAAGTAGTGCACAGAACTAGGAGAAAGAAAAAAAAAACCATAGAGTGATGTAGCAGACAGCTTCAGGTTCACTGAGATGAACTTTCAGACCAGGCACAGTTATGGAGGAAGGGATATTTATTGAAGCTTACAGATCCAGGGGAAGTTCCATAATGGCAGAAGAAGCTGGCCTGCCTTCACAGGCCCAAGCAGAGAGAGAGAAAAGCACAAGCTAAAAGGTCAAAAGCCACAGCACACTTCAGGAACTCCAGCTACGCACACTTTGCATATCTTTAGATTGAAATCAGAAACCCACCACCATACCTAAAGATCCACCCAGTGACATTGTCTAAGCCAGGTAGCTGCAGAAGCAAACTACAAACAAACAACTGAATATATTGGGGGTCACCTACTCTATTCACAAGTGACAAGAGTAGAATATCTGCCCAGGAGAAAATGACTAGTGTTTATTGAGCACTTGCTGTCCGCTAGGGAATGTGAGCCTAACCATTTCTCCTCATCCAAATTCCTAAGCTGAAGTCCTCCTCGCGTTGTGAAATAGGGACTTTATAGAAGTAATTTGATTACAATGATGTCATTAGGGTGGGTCTCACCCAGTCTTATGAGATGAGACAGTTAGGACAGAAAACAGGAGGCGAAGTCGAGGCCATAGAGAGGAGGAGGTCATCACAGGCCAAGAGGGCCTCAGGAGAGACCAGCCCCGCCAACACTGGATCTTGGACTGCCAGAGCTGCGAGGAGAAAAACGCCTGTGGTTTGAAGTCCCCGCCCATCTGCTGTACTTTGTGACAATATCGCAGACACTCCTGAATGTAGCTGATGGCTCTGTCAGTCAGCAGAGCCCCTGAGGCAGGGAACATCTCCACCAGGAGTCAGTAGAAAGGAAGGACAGGGTGAAGCTTGGGTCTCGCTCTAGCCCAGGCTGTCCTGGAATTCACTATGTAGTCTCAGGCTGGCCTCGAACTCACAGCCATCCTCCCTCCGCCTGGCTCTGAGTGCGAGCCCACCACGTCCGGCCCCAGTCTGTCTCACTCTTGGTCCTGCAGTATTATGCGTTACATGATCAAAGGCCTGTTAGGGTTACGTCCATCACACAGACCCTAAAATCCACAATGGGGATGGGCATCAGTCCCAGTACCCATTTCTTCAGCATCAATGAAGTGCACAAGGGGTCACTGGGGCAGCTGATGGCCAGGCACAGGAAAAGTCACACCTATCTCCCTACTGGAGAGCCCCTGGAAAGGAAAGGGGAGGGGAGCAGTGTTCCAGGAAACCTCTCCAGCCTTGCCTCCCCACAAATTGAAACCCACAGGGAAAGTATGGAACTCAGAAAGGCTTTTTTCAGTGAATTCCGGGGTGCGTCTAGATATAGGGAATCAGTCCTGACCATCTCTGGTCAGTGTAGGAACGGGGTGTCTGGGTAAAAAAGGATGGCACAGACACCAGGAAGCAGGGAGAAAAGTTCTCCTGACAAGACATCAGTCACAGCCCAGAGCAAAGGATCTCGCTGAGGCTGGCCTTGGGCTCACCCTCTCCTTGCCCACTGCCTCCGTGACACTTTATTTTTGAGACAGGGTCTCATTTTTCAGCCCAGGCTGGCCTGGAACTTGTGATCCTCCTGTCCCCGCCACCTGAGTGCTAAAATTACAAGCATGTGCCGCTATGCACTAGCTCCTCAGTGACGCTCCCATGTGCTGCTGCTAATTAATCTTTTGTTCAATGATTCATCTTGGGTGTGGTGTGTGTGCATGTGTGTGTGTGTGTGTGTGTGTGTGTGTGCATGTGTGTGTGTGCGTGAGTTCAAGGGTGTATGTGCATGACAGAGGAAACCCTGGGTGCTGTTCTCCGGGCACTGCTCACTTTTTCATGTGAGTGTGCATGGCGTGTGCATGTTCATATGTGTGTGTGTGTACTTGGCGTGTGTGAGTGGATGCGCACCTCTGTGTACATGCGCATGGAGGCCAGCAGCTGACACATGATGCCATTATCAATTTCTCTCTGCTTATTTATTGAGACAGGATCTCTAATGGAACCCAGAACATGCCAGTTCAGCTCGTCTAGTGAGCAGGTGTGCCCCAGGAGTCTCTTACATTCTCCCCGCTCTCTCTTCCACAAACTTTCCCGAGCCTTGGTGCATGTGTTTTACGTCTATTTTAATGTTGAATTCTCAGCAGCATCTGGATTTCTGCTTTGGAGCATTTTTTTTTTCGAGGTAGGGTCTTACTTTGGCCCATGCTGACCTAGAATTCACTCTGTATTCTCAGGTTGGCCTCGATCTCACATGGATCCTCCTACCTCTGCGTGCGCCACCATGCCCAGCTCTGCTTTGGTGCATTCTGAGGACCGTCAGTGTCTCTTTGCACCACCCTGGCCCAAGGTATCAGGCTCGCCGTGGAAGCAGCACACTTGCTCATCTCGCCAGTTCCTCTGCGGTCTCACCTGGGCCCTGCATGTTTTTTTTTTTTTGTTTGTTTGTTTGTTTGTTTGTTTTTACATAGGTTCTGGACCTCTTGTTTGCAAGGCAAGCACTTTGCCAACTGAGCCCCCTCCCCAGCCCCAGTGGATGAAATCATCTTGCTGAAGACCATGAGCACAAGAGAACATTCTAGGAGCAATCCGAAGAAAGGTTTTCCTAACCCTCAAATGTCTATGAGGTTTTAAGTGAGGCATGGCTGGCCGTTGCACCAAGTATCTCTTTCAGTGAACTTTAATCTGTGCAGTTGGGACATTGATGGCAACAGCACAGTGTCCATAAAAGATGACTAACAATGCCTCAGAGGTGACATCAAGCATCCAACACTTAGTCAGATCTGCATCTTCTCATTTAAGGAATTCACTGGAAATATTCAACGGACGGCATTTATGAAACCTGTACTGACCCCAGATGTTAAAAGATGGCAAAAATAAAATGATGTAGCTTATATACATCTATACATTCAACTTTTCTCAGCTGTTTCAAATGCACACATTACTGAGTATGCCTCAAGAAGCTGCGAGCTTCACAAATGCCACCGATGGCCTCTCGGGGTGTCTTAGCAGACGGAACCCTGAATGATCTGCAGTCTTTTTGTCTGTGCCCCATTCATTGAGAGCGGCAGGAAGAAAGCAAGCGTCACCTACCTAGACATGTCACCTTCCTAGACAAAGGATTCATGAATCAGAGGACTTTTTTCTCATGAACTGTATCTTTGGTGAATAGGGAATTCCAGAACACTCTGTCATGAGCCCTTTGTTCTAAATCGCACCAGTACAAGAAATGTACCGACTGCAGTATGCCATGGCTGCATTCAGCACTGACCATCAGGCTTGCGCCTCCCCTGGGAAGCCTTGAACGGCTAGAGCGAGGAGACTCTACAGGGTCAGGGCCGAGGTGGGCGTGGGCAGACACGAGTGGAGACAGCTGAGAAGAAGTGGTCGTGTCCAGCACATTCCAGCTCCCCAACCCCACCTTGCTCTTCAGTAGCCAATGAGGCCACAGTAAGTGGAGGGATAAGGCTCACTGTTCAAGGAGCACGCCGTGTCCAAAAGTGTCAGGGAGTTGCTGAATGAATTCTTTCTTGTGAGCAACGTCAGGGTGGGAAGAGAGAGATCGGAAGCAGTGCTGGGTAAATGGACCAACCTGCTCTCCGTACAGGCGCGGGGCGAACAGCAGTTCTGTGACAACTCAGACGTCCACCCCAATGTGTAGCTTACAAGTAGCAGTGTCCCTGAGGGACATCCTAACGGATCATTACTAACGATCCACTGTGAATTGGTTTCAACTTCAAATATGTAACCGTATTGCCATAGTATTAATAATACATGATGAAAACGCTTGCTCTTTTAGGAATTGATTTTCTGCCCCATGCAACTGAATGCACCCTTTCTCTCATTCAATAATCCTTTGTGAAATGATTTTATACACTGTATTTCACGGTTATATTAGAAATTAGATTGTAATTAAGTAAAAAAAAATAAAAATGCTACATAGTAGAATAATTTGGCACTTTAATAATGAAATAAATTTTAAACTCTCAAAGAACCAAAAATGCAATATCGAATTTGTCCACACAGTGGCACTAGAATTCCAGAAAAGTTAACCTCAGGCTGAAGCGATTACATTAGACATCCATTTTTTTCTTTCTTTCTTTCTTTTAAATGCTCCATTTCATGAAGAAATATGAGAGAATGACCATGGCATGAATTGGGAGAATGTGAGACTACCTTCTGCAAGGGTTTTGAAGTCAACTGAACTCCCAAATATTATACATAACTATGACAAAATCTAACTAGAACAAAACTCTGCTAAACCCTCCACAAATGTCTTTTCTAACCCTCAAAACGCTCTCTTCCTTGAATGGAAGTCAAATGTGTATCTTTAAGGTGGGGAATGTGAGGATTCCAGAGTTTTAGTAACTTGCCCCAGTCCCACACAGGGGTCTTCTAAGCAACGAGAGACCTCAACGAGCGGGGCCCCAGGTCCTCAGGCCGGGGAAACTGGCGCAGCTGGGAGCCAGCCTTCCCTATGCAAAGCCAGCAGGCCAAGAGCTGTCAGGCAAGTGCCAAGTGGCTGTCCGAGGAGTCGGAAGGGGGTGTCAGCAGATGCCTGCAGGGGCTCAGGACTAAGACAAGCAGAGAGAGAGAACTTCAAACAGAGTGAGGGGCAGATTGTTCTCAGCAAAGGCATGACTTCCAGCCAATGGCTGCTATTGTCCCAGAACGCTTCTCTCTTGCTGCATCCCCAAAGACCCACCAAGGCTCTCACTGCTACTCCCAGTGCCAAAGTACTGACTCATAGCGATTTTAGCCCATCGGGAATGAGCTGGATGCCTCTGTCTTTTCAAAAGATGCTGACTTGGCTCCTCAGTCAAGTGGTGGTGATTCATGGGGAACAAGCCCGGTGGCAGAAGGCCAATCACGGCCATTTACCGCATTCAAGCCTGAGCAGCTGGAGAGCAGCAGCTTTTGCAATGTGTTCCCCTGCAGTAAGGGCTGAAGATGAGCTTTGTCCCTGCAGAGGGAACCGCACGCAGGCCGCCTGGTCCCTTGAACAGGGGACATGAAGAAGTCGATGAGCGGCTCTGGCATCGGGCCAACCTGATCCCAGCACACTGAACCTTTTGTAGCCGGGGGTTGAGCGTATTCCAAGCTAAAGTTTGCCACTGGAGACATAATGGAAACTCAGAATTTAGGATCAGGTGGAGGAAACCTTTTCTTTTATATGTATATAAAAAATATATATGTGTGTGTGTATACATATATATATATGCATATATATATGTGAATTGTACCATATATATATATACACATACATACATATATATATATGTGTTTGTGTGTGTGTGTGTGTGTGTGTGTGTGTGTAAATTGACCAGCAGCTCAGGCACTTTTAATTCATGTTCACGATTTGCTCTAGTTAGATTTTGTTATAGTTATGTATAATATTTGGGAGTTCAGCTGACTTCAAAACCCTTGCAGAAGGTAGTCTTACATTCTCCCAATTCATGCCATGGTCATTCTTTGGTATTTCTTCATGAAATGGAGCAAAAGAAAGAAAGAAAGAAAGAAAGAAAGAAAGAAAGAAAGAAAGAAAGAAAGAAAGAAAGAAAGAAGGAAAGAAATGGATGTCTAATGTAATTGCTTCAGCCTGAGGTACAACTAACACCACCATCCATCTCCAGAATGTGTATCATCTCGTGAGCCTGAAACGAGGTACCCCTGCAGCTAGTTCCTTTGCCTCCTCTGTCCTTTGTCAGCCACTGGACTACTTTCTATCTCTGTGATTTTGAATCTAAGCAGGCACCTCATCTAAGTTGGCTCCTCCAATATCGATCTTGTCTACACATCCACGTGTGTGCACGTTTGTGTGCAATTGATAGCACGTGCGCATTGAGTGGTGTAGTATGCTTGTGAACTTGTGTGCACACAGAGACCCCACACCCCATCTCTTATTTGCTCGGGGATGACCAATCCAGCTAGACTGGCTGACGGGCAAGCCCCCGGGACCCTGCTGGATCCTCCTGCCTCCGCCTCCCCAGCACTGGGCTCACGTGTGCACCTCACCACACCTGGCATTTCCGTGTGGGTTCTGGGGATCAAACCCAGATCCTCATGATTTCAAGGCAAGCGCTGTCTTGACTGAGTTGTCTCTCCATCTCAGTACTTGTCTTCTTATGACCATCCTACTTCACTTAGCAAAACATCCTCAAGTTTCACCTCTGCTAGAGCCTGTGACAAGATTCTGGTTATAAAAGTTGTTTTGTAGCCAGGCGTGGTAGTGCACGCCTTTAATCCCAGCACTCAGGAGGCAGAGGCAGGGAGGATTGCTGTAAGTTTGAGACCACATAGAGAATTCCAGGTCAGCCTGGGCTAGAGTGAGACCCTTGGAAAAAACAAAATAAACAAACAGAAAGAAAGAAGAAAATTTTTAGTTTTTAGAGCAGTTTTAAGTTCACAGTAAACTTGAGCAAAGTTAAAAAGAGCCATGCCCTTCTCACACACACAGCCTCCCCTGTTGCTTACACCCCACCAGAATGTGCACTTGTTACAGCTGACGGGTCTCAACAGACGCGTCATTCCCACTTGGCACGTGGTTTCCCATGGTGATCCCCCCGTGCTGCGCATTCTGTGGGTTTGAGCAAGTTCATGCCATGCAACCACCACTGCAGGATCATGCCGAGTAACTGCATGGCTCTAAGAAGTGTTCGTGTCCCTTCTCTTCTAAAGCCTAATAATATTACCATTTTCTGATTTTTTTTCTTCTGGGAATCAAACCCAGGACTTCATACAGGCTAGACAAGTGCTCTTCCACTGAGCTACATCTGCTTTGTTGATGGGAATGCGGGTGGTTTTCAGCATTTCGCTAGTGTGTGTGATGCTGATATGGAAACACAGATGTGTCATGTAAGGCTCTATCCCGCCTGCAAGAATGCTAGGCAAGAATGGAGGAAGTTTAGGGCAGGGTCATCGCCAGTCCTCTGTGGTCAGAACTTGAAAAAAAAAAAAAAATGAACCGGACAGCCAGTGATTTGAATGAATTTCAAATTAGTGAAGACAGAATTCCTAATGTTCTGCCTATTTCTAAAGCTAGAATAGGCCCATGATGGGAGTACAATGCGAACATTAATAATAAAAAAAACGCATGGCCATGAACAACTCAGAAGGAGCAAAGGCTTTACTCTCGACCTTAAGATTTGGTTAGGAATGTTTCAAAAATCTAAAACCTGGCTGCTAAGTTCCCCCACCCTGGGGAGATGGCAATGCTTCTGTGGGCTGTGTTCAAAAGTGCATTCATCTGCTTTCTCATCTGCCTTGTTTCCCAAGCTTCCAGGAGGGCCCAATACTCAGAAGAAAAAAAAAAAAAAAAAAAAAAAAGAAGTGCTAGCAAGATCCCTCCCTAGAGCCTACTTTCCTAAAGTTGTGTGAGATTCCTTTTTCTCTTGACAGATTAACTTCTGCAAAGACCAATCATGGCCAAATTCATGCTGAGACAGGTGACAACCTCTTAGTCCTTCATGAGCAAGCCCATGAACGGAGCTCATGTGTGGCTCTTTAGCCTGAATCTGACCATTAGGAGATGGAGAATTTGCATTAAAAAGAAGGAACTGTAGGACTGGAGAGATGGCTCACTGGTTAAATCTTTTGCCTGCAAAGCCTAAAGACCCAGGTTCAATTCCCCAGGACCCACGTAAGCCAGATGCACAAGGTGGCACATGTGTCTGGAGTTTGTTTGCAGTGGCTAGAGGCCCTGGCATGTCCATTTTTTTTTCTCTCTCTCTCTCTGCCTTTCTCTCTCTGGTAAACAAATAAAATATATAAAAAGAAACTGTATGTAGAAGACAGCAATGGTTTCTACTGTGGGTAAAATATTCAACCTCTTTAACCTCTAAGTTTGTGCAGTGGGCAGACACTACTCACCACAAGTAGTGTAAGCTGTATGATCACCTCAGTCACACAGTCATCAACAGTCTTAAGCCAGAACCGAGGAACCACTGACTGTTACAATCACAGACTAGCAGAAAATCCCAGAAAGTTTCCTGTGGTCACTGACCGGAAGAGTGAGTGTTCGGAGTGTTTGTCTTTTGGCTGAGATGGAGCTCTGGGTAGAAAGTAGTGAGAATCTGAGTAGTACAGACTGTGATGAGCACGTTTGTGAGGGCTCTGAAAATCAGCCCCTCCCTGGACTCTGCCGTCACTTGCCCTGCATCGCTCACTCAGACCATGAGACAACTCCACGTTGGGCCTGAGCAGAGTTTGGAGGACAAGTGATGGCTTCCCAGGTCCTGACAGTCCCTCCCACAGGGGGTGAGCGAGCGGGTGTTTCCTCTTCCTCGGCCATGTTGCAGGGCTGTGGGCAGCAGGCGTCCACACTGCACTGCTAGAAATGCTGACAACCAAACCACCTCTGCCTGCTACATCCACTTTCTCTCCATGCCATCTTGGTTAGGTAATTTGCCACCATAATGCTTTCAACGGCTAAGGGGAAAATGTTCTGCAGGAAGAAGGAGTTCTGTCTTTGTGCTTTTCTTTTCTCCATTCATATCCCCTTTCCTGCATTTTCTAGAATCCCCCAGAGACAGCTATATCAACTCTCTCTACTTCTCCCCAGACTTCACTAGCAGTTAACACGCCCCCTCCCACCTCCCTAGTTCCCTTTCCTCTTGGTTCCTATAGCCACCTGCTATAGGAGGCCTCCTTGCTCCACCTCCAACACACACACACACACACACACACACACACACACACACACACACACACACCACCGGGTCTCCTGTGACAGCAGCCTGGTCCCCAAAACACCATAAGCCTGTCTCTGTGGTGCCTCCGGTCACCATGGAAACGAGTACTCAGGGGCACTACAGACAAGACACAGCCATTACTGTGGCTGGTGCCTGTCAATCCACATGTGAGTGTGCGGGCTTAAAATAGCAGTTCTGCAAATACAAACAGCAATTAGCAAAATGTGGATGTGCTTCCCAGCGTCCTCCCTGCCACTGCTTTTCCTAAAGGTGTGCAAAGCCAAGAAGCTGTCTCTCCCTGGAAACAATGTCACAGGTTAAGAGGATCAGCAATAGCACATGTGGCCCTTAAGGAAATCTGACACAGATCTGTGTTCTTCGTGCCAATAAAATAAAATAAAATAAAATAAAATAAAATAAAATAAAATAAAATAAAAAGTACAACAACAACAAAACAGGAAACACATTAAATTCAATCAGAATAGTATGCATTCAGGAAACAGTACATGGAGCTAAGACATAAAACCCCTCGGAGTAGGTGAGGGTGTGGACGAAGGCAGTGAAGGCAGGCTACAGACTGTTTATCTTGCAATTAGTGAAGGTGAACTTGCTAAAAGGCAATTGGCAATTCTCCAGGCTCCAGTTAGTGGTAACCTGACATTATCTTTTTTTTTTTTTTATGTCACTGCAAGGAGAGGTCTTTGGCCCTTGGAGTTGAGGGGTATGGTAACCTGTGGCCCAGGGACAGGCCAGCTGTGATGGGCCACCAAATCCCTGCCCTCTCTTCCAGGCCATCTTCTTCCCTTTCTACAGCCGTCCTCCCCTGTGGCCAGCAGGTAAGGTCAGCTACCAGGACATGAAGTGTTCACTCTACAACACTTCCTTCCAAAATGAAAATTTATTCCAAGGAAGAAATGATAACATAGCTGTGCTGACATTCTGTAGAAGGCTTACCCCTTGGGCTGGGGATGTAGCCTGTTAGTAGCCCAGCATGCACATAGCCCCAGGTTCAATCGCCAGAACCACCCAGCCTGAGCTTGGTGGTACATGCCTACAATCTTAGCTCTTGGGAGGCAGAAGTAGGAGGGTCGGATGTTCAAGGCCATGCTCAGCTTTATAGTCAACTTGAGGCTAGCTTTGACTACATAAGAGCATCTGGGAAAAAGAAAAAAGGGAAAGGAGGGAGGGATGAAGGGAGGAATGGAGGAAGGAAGGAAGGAGGGAGGGAGAGAGGAAGGGAAGAAGGTTGGCTATTTTGAGAGATACAAGGAATAATAAAACTTCAAATCATCAGTCACCACGGAGCTGGGTATGATGTCAAGAGCTCACCAGGCCTGGCCCCCTTAGAAGATGATGAAGCAATAATGGGTTCCTTGTGAATGAAAACACCAGGGCCGAGAGGGAGCATGTAGAGTCCCAGCACCCAGCCAGGGAATGCCTCGGAGCCTGACCACTTCCTAGTGTAGAAAGAAGCGTGGAATACTGTCTGTCGTACAAACGGCATCCTGTGCAGTCTGGCTGGCACTGGCTTCTTGCAGCCGTGGTCTCTTGTGCTGGTCACGACGGCTTTGGGGATCACTGAGCGAAGACTTTGGGCGTGGAGGTCTGGACAGTAGACACTGACAGGACGGACTCAAGATGCTTACCTAAGCACCGGCTGCATTTGCGAGCACGGCTCTTCTACCTGGGTTTTTAGCTGCAGACCAGCGGGCCCACATGTGTGCATGACTGTGTTCATGCAGGGTAGGGCAGGCCCGTAGAGGAAGAGGAAAGGATGGCATGAAGCCAGGTCTGTGGCCTCGAGGAACCCATGTTAAAGGCATTTCTGTCAGCAGTGAGAAGATTTAATGTTCTTGGTAATGCTCCATTTTCTTAAAAAAATAGTTTGCGTTGAAAAATATTATTTTTCTCTTCCGTGGGCTCTGATTAAATGAGCAGAGAAAGGGCTGGGGGATGTGCCAGGCCGAGCTAGAGACTGGTTCTGATGTTGTCACCAAGACAGCAACCCACAGATGACGAACCACCAACCTGCCACACAAACACAAAAGATGCAACCTTCCAGTGCCCCGACCAAGCAGCTGGACCAAGACCCTGGGAGGTCCCCAAAGATCTCCATGGGACTGGACTCAGTCTGCCATCACTTGCCCCCAACCAAATCAAATCGCTATCATTGCTCCTTGGTCTGCCCAGGGAACTCCTGAGACTGCTCACACTAGCCATCTTCACATGCAAAGAGGACTTGATCTCCTGCTCCCTTTTGGACAGATAGTATTGAGGGGGAGGAATGTTCCTTTTTCACTCATAGCAGTGGGATGCTCGTCACCTCCTTTCGTCTCTTCCAGTGCATTGTCTCTCTTGACATTTAAAATGACCCCAAGGGTCACCACTGCCCTGGCTTTTTACAGGTGAAACATTTAGAGACAAAGTGTCAAATCCATCTCAAGCAAAGTGGCCATCAGCAGGTGAAGCACCATGGAGTCTGCCTTACTCCTTCCTCCACTGCTGCTATGACAGAATGCCCGAGACTCGCTAAGTATAAATGACAGAAGGTTATTTGGCTCATGGTCCTGGAGAAGTCCAAGAGGAGCATGTGGCAAAGACCTTGCTGTGTCATCACATGATGGAGAGAAAGAGGGGCTGTTTCAATAACAAGCTCCTTCTCAGGCTCACCAGAGACATTTCCTCTGTCACATTAACCTCTTCACAGGAGTGGAGCCCTGTGACTTTGGTGCCTCATAAACGTTCCATTTCCTAATATCCCCACAGTGGTCACTAACTTTGAGCGGAATGTGGTGGTTTGATTCAGGCGTCCCCCATAAACTTGGGTGTTCTGAATGCTAGGTTCCCAGCTGATAGAGATTTGGGAATTAACACCTTCTGGAAGCAGTGTATTGTTGGGGGCGGGCTGATGGGTGTTACAGCCTGGGTCCCCTTGCCATTGTTTGGCACACTCTCTTACTGCTACTGTCCACCTTATGTTGGCCAGGAGGTGATGTCCACCCTCTGCGCATGCCACCGTTTTCCACTGGAGCTTCCCTTCGAGTCTATAAGCCAAAATAAACCATCCCCCGACACACACCAAAAAAAGCTGCTCTTGGTTGGATGATTTCTGCCAGCAATGCAAACCTCACTGCAGCAGGTGCGGTGCTCTGTGACCTTGCTGCCCTCATAAAGGTTCCAGTTCCTAATCTCCCCACAGTGCTCACTGACTCTGAGCACGTGTTTCGGAAACGCTACCCAAGCCCAAAGCGTTAACTCACTTCTTCTTCATCGGATTTCCTGCGACTGGATGCTGCTTGCTTTGAGAGGTCAGTTATGTGATGGTCTTCAGACATCTCTGACCTTCGAACAGTTCCTAGAGCTTTAACTGTGCAGTCCCCTCGTTTTCCTCACACTTATTTCAGTAAGACAAGGGGTGCCCACCCGCGGGAGAGACCCACGACTCAGCCAGGCTCCTACATGCTGGGTTGCGTTTGGCACTTGGTCTACCCGCTAGACCTAATTCTGCCCCCTCTTCTGGGTGTGCCTGGTCCCATCAGGCTAGAACGCCCAGCCTCCAGGCTTCCTGTCACCGCCTCTGAAGGCCCAGTCATCAGGGCAGTGGAAGATGAGCCACCATCCCTCCCACTACAAAGTAGGGGGGTGCGCTCTTTAGGCTGGCTGGGCAGACAGCTGCTCTCCTTGTAAATGCTAACTCTCCCTCCTCAGCCCAGAGAAGCCACCTGGGAATTGGGGAGCGATCACACCCACCATGTGTCACCCAGTCATAGTGGCAGGAGCGGGACAGTTATTAACTCAGCTTTCAGTTTTAATCTTACAGCTTAATACTGACTATGCCATTTATGTTCTACTTCTTAAGTGCCAAAAGAATGGCCTAGCAGAGCTCCGGGTTGCACGCAGATACTGTCCCCCTGGACCCATTCTGTTTCAGTCTGCGCTCCTTAAGTACACTTTTCAACAGCTGACCCGAACTCCCAGAAACTGCGCCTCACAGTCTTCTGAAATACTAGTGGCTCTTGATAAACAGCAGTTTCCCTGGAAACAGCCAGGGACTGATATTGCAAGGAGCTTCTGATTTTATCTAGAGCCATTAGCTTGCACCCGCAGCTCATTCATTATTCATTGGCAGAAAGGAAAGGGCAGCAGCCCAGAGCAGCTCGGGGGACCCGAATGGGTGACTCAGGGCAGCAGCCAAGAACAACGCCCCGGGCATCTTCAGATAGGGACGCGAATGCAGCATTTAAACGTCCAGATGAGAAGTTGGGAACTTCACAAAATCTCGTGTGATTGAGATTCTCACGGGGCATAGTGTTCCACATTGCTTCCCTGCAGCGCCCTGTGGCAGCCTTTTCTGTTATTTTCCCCTCTGCAAGCTGCCTTTGATATGTTTCCCAAATGCTCGTGAACTTAATTATTTTTTTTTAAATTTGTTTTTAATTTGAGAGCGACAGACAGAGAGAGAAAGAGGCAGATAGAGAGAGAGAATGGGCGCGCCAGGGCCTCCAGCCACTGCAAACCAACTCCAGATGCATGCACCAGCTTGACCATCTTGCTTAAGTATGTACTGGGGAATCGAACATAGATCCTAGGCTTCACAGGCGAACGCCTTAACTGCTAAGCCATCTCTCTAGCCCTACATGATGCTCTTTATTTAAAGTCAAATACAATAAAATGTCTTTCCTTGCTGCTGCTTCAACCTAAAAGACAATAAAAACCATACTAAGCATGGATACAAACTTTCTTTAAGAAAGCACAAGTCCAGAGGTGGCCTGTCTTAATTACACCCTTCTATTTATGTCTATAAAACATGAATATCATATCTGAAGGCAGCTTATCGAGACTGCAATAAGCAAAGCAAAGAAATTCACAGTCCCAGTAGAGTATTTGCATATACTCGACACACAGCTTCCCATACACTTTACAACACCTCTAGATTATCTATGAGGACTTAATGCAATGTCAGTAGTCTGGAAGTAATTGTTATACTGTCCTGCTTAGAAAAATAGACTATATGTTCAGTACAGACACAATTTCTAGCTATTTAAATCAATGGTAAGTTGAAGCCATAGATACTTCCCTAAAAGTCAGCAGGTAGAATGTAGCATTAGGTCAGAACTAAGTGAGCCCATTTTTCTTTTTCTTTTTTTAATTTTTTTATTTATTTATTTGAGAGCAACAGACACAGAGAGAAAGACAGATAGAGGGAGAGAGACAGAATGGGCGCGCCAGGGCTTCCAGCCTCTGCAAATGAACTCCAGACGCGTGCGCCCCTTGTGCATCTGGCTAACGTGGGACCTGAGGAACCGAGCCTCAAACTGGGGTCCTTAGGCTTCTCAGGCAAGCGCTTAACCACTAAGCCATCTCTCCAGCCCCCCATTTATCTTTTAAAAAATATGTATTTATTTATTTACTTATGAAAGAGAGAGAGAGAGAGAGAATGGGCACACACCTGAGCAAACAAACTCCAGATGCATGTGCCACTTTGAGCGCCATGAACCATTTTCCACCTGGTTAAAGTGGAAGGGTTTCGAGCATACTACAAAGCCTCTGTGTTTCTGGGTCATTACAATACTTCTTCCTCAAAGGGGATGCTCTTCTGTGTGCACAGCATGAGTACCACTGAGATCCTCGTTTTCTCCCTCACTGCCCAGCTCTCCTGGTCACCTCTGCCCATCTTCTGTTGCAAACCTTCTGGGGTCCCTCTTCACTCCATTTCTAGTCAATCTCAACCATGCTTTTTTTTTTAAAAAAAACTCTTCTTTGAGTTTACTTTGCACCTGAAGATGGTGGTTCTCCGTGTAAATAGAACACCTTCTGCGATTGGTCCATGGACACACACGCACACACAGTGTGCACCATCTTTAGCCGGGTTTGGAAACCTCTGGATTCTTCATAGCACTGGTGGATAGCCACGTGCCCCCCAGGAACCGTGCTCTTGAGTTGGCTCGGGTAGATGGCTTGGAATCACTAGAGTCCATATAAGACTTCTTTTTTTTTTCAATAAGAAGGTAAGTATTTTTTAAATATCTTATTTATTTATTTATTTATTTATTTGAGAGATAGTGAGAGAAAGAAAGAGGCAGATAGAGACACAGAGAGAGAATGGGCACACCAGGGCCTCCAACCACTGCAAACGAACTCCAGACACATGCGCCACATTGTGCATCTGGCTTATGTGGGTCCCAGGGAATTGAATCTGGGTACTTCGGCTTCACAGGCTAGCACCTTAACTGCTAAGTTGTCTCTCCAATCCAAGATATTTTATTAATGTATTTTCTAGGGTTTTACACAGATATTCCAAATTTGAAAAAAAAATTAATAGTTTCGACAAGACATTTAGGATGCATGGATTCTCTCTTGGACATGATGACAACAAAATAGGCCTGAAGGCCATAAAAATGACTGTGGACAGTGCAAGTTTCAAGGTGCTATGATGGGTATTGACCACCTCAGGCCTTCTTAGGACCAGAATCATGACATAGCAAAAGGATGTACTCTGTTCTTGGCGGTAAGGATCAGTACAGCCCACTCAACCATATTGCACTTTGGAACTTGTAAACCAAGACACAGGAAGGTCAACTGTATCATCCCTGCCTCTCCGCTTCTCTTCTGAAACAGGTCATAAAACCTAGAAAGGCTTTTCTGACCACCCCCTCCCCAAAGCAGGTCGTGAGAAATGCCAAGGAGATACCAAGGCAGAGACACCAAGGAGCGTCTGGACAGCAGGTCTTGCTAACTCCTCCCTCCCTCCACAGCGTACCGCCTCTGCCTCACCCTTTGTCCGGCCATATGTCTCCTTCTTATTTGCTTACTTATTTATCAATGAGAGACAGAGAGGGAGAGGGAGAGGGAGGGAGAGGGAGGGAGGGAGAGGGAGAGGCAGAATGGACACATCAGGACCTTCAGCCACTGCAAACAAACTCCAGACACATGTGCTACCTTGTGCATCTGGCTTAAGTAAGTCCTGGTGGATCACACCTGGGTCCTTAGGCTTCATAGGCAAGCACCTTAACCTCTAGGCCATCTCTGCAGCCCAAATCTCTCCTTAAACAAACCTTGCATAAAGATACACAAATTTAACCATTGCTTTAGGTCTTCATTTTCTTATTGAGGCTCCCGTGACTTAAACTTATAGTAAAGAAGTTATATGTTTTTAAAATTTTTTATTTATGAGAGAGAGAGAGAGAGAGGGAGAGGGAGAGGATGGGCGCGCCAGGGCCTCCAGCCTCTATAAACGAATTCTAGACACTTGTGCCACCTTGTGCATCTGGCTTACCTGGGTCCTGGGGAATCGAACCTGGGTCCTTTGGCTTGTAGGCAAGCTTCTTAACCATTAAGCCATCTCTCTCCAGCCCCCCAAATTATATGTTCTATTGTTAACCTGTCTTTTATTTTAGAGCCTTAGCCAGAAACCTACAATGAATAAGAGAAAGGTGTTTTACTTTCCCTCCCTTGGCAAACACAAGTCTGGTTTAAGATCATTCTACAAGCTGCCTTGTTCCAATCTCATTGTAATGAGCAACTTAAGTATTTGGAAGATATTAAACATGGCATTGATAGAGCTTTTTCGAATGCCTAGAAATTACCACATAAATCACCTACAATGTCAAATAAAAATCATCATGTCATTTTTAATCATGAAAATTATTATATGATTACACTGCCCTGAGGATGTCCTATCTTAACTGCTGCTCTGAGAAGCTTCAAGGCAAATGGTAAGAAATGGACAAATCCTGTCTAATCCATACAGTTCAATCACAGATGACCACTTTGCTCCCCCCATACATACCTTTCCAGTTCACACTTCCTCTTCCTGAAAACCCCAACCACAGCCAACAGTCAGCTCCCCCGCACTGAAAGTTAAAGCTGTCTGCACCCTCTCAGAAGACCTTTGATGTGGGGAACGGGTGAACCAGGCTTTCCTTTGGCAAGCCAAACCCCAATATAAAGCACGAGAGCTCCCCACAGCTCTCTGGTCCCACTGTGTAGCATATTGACAACACCAGGGAACTCTTTTCTGGGTTTCCTTGAAAAAGTGCAAGTTTAAGCACAGGGTTGAAAAAGAGAGAGAGAAAGGAATGAAAGATAAAATCAAGATGATCTGACAGTTCCTGTGCACCTCTAACTTTCCCGTGGCAGTCTACACCGGGCATCTCTTGTCAAAGCTCAGTTGCCAGGTTATTGGCCTTTCTACACACCAGCTTTCCCTACAGGCTTTCCTTTTCTGAATCAGCGATCCTCACTGGTACTAGTCTGGAACCATCACTTCATTCCCAGTCAGGGTGGTCATAAGTGCCCACTGCCTGGGATTGTTCCTGTCTATGTCTACTTAATTGGTACCCTAACCAGGTTAGCATTTGTCCTGGAAATTTCCTAGGGTACATGATAAATTATATGATCACTCTGTCCTCTTTTCAAATCCTGTTGGTTTCCTTTGTGTTACCCGGGCATTCATTCCTTCATTTCAGTCCCCCAGTCATTATGAACTGTACTGTTTAATACCCATGAAATGGTTGCTTTAAAGCCCTCCGTGTCTTCTTCTAGTTTAGTGATTCAAGACCAAATTTGGACATTCAAGATCTTTCACGGCCTGGTCCTTATGCTGTCTTGCCAGCCTTGTTTCCAGATCCCCCTTTACATAACACACGGGTCTGCAAAGTGACTGGCTGCCTCTGCTTCCTACACACTGTCGCCCATGTCTGCTGCTGTGATGCGCTTATCTGGGGCGCTATCTCGATCTCAGACCTCGTCTTCCTTTCCAGGGTGAACTCAGTTATTTTCTCCCTAAGCTTCCTCTGATGTCCCTCTCCTCAGAACTGCTGATTACTTGGCACAGCCCATTCTGCAGCCTCTTGATCTCTTTCATGTTTGTTCTGGCTTCAAGTCCACCTTAAGCTCATTAAGGCCTGACTGTGGAATAGGAAGGAAAAAGAAAGAGGGAGAGACAAGTGAAAGTCAGTAGTCTGAGCATTTCAGACAACATTCATCTGAAGAACACCCTTAGGAAATGTTAGGCCATTATGAGCCCTTTGGAAAGAAGAAAGGAGGGAAATTACATGCAGCTTAAAAGAAAGGAAATACTACCAAAGCCATTCACTGAGGGTAGGTTGAGGATTCATCATGCATTACCATTCAATTTCAGGCTTGACTCAGAGGTCCTAGCAAGGCAGCTTTTCTGGAACTTTCCATGGAACAGAAATCTGTGCCTTGATGGGTGGTTTGTGGTAGGAGTCAAATGAATCAGATAAAATGCAAGCATTGAAGCAGGAAAGTGGTTCTTGCCTGAGCATCTCACACTACAGAATAGATCATATCACAACCCACAAGAAAAATCCTCATAGAACTATGTCCAGCAGACCTCAAACCACATATTCTTTTATTTATTTATTTATTTGCAAGCAGAGAGAAACAGAGAGAAGAGAGACAGATAGAGAGAGAATAGGCACACCAGAGCCTTTAGCCACTGCAGCAAACTCCAGATGCCTGTTCGCTTGTGCATTCGGCTCACATGGGTCCTGGGAAATTGAACCTGGGTCCTTTGGCTTTGCAGGCAAAAGCCTTAACCACTAAGCAACCTCTCTAGCCCAAACCACATATTCTTAACTAATAATGCCTCCCCATATGAGCTAAGGAGCTAATAAAAGATGGCACTTTTCCAAGTCCATTTTCTCCTGGAAATGACACTAAAGTAAAAAAAAAAAAAAAGAAAAGAAAAGAAAAAAGAAAGCCAACTCCTTTAGAAAAGATATTTCACGTTCCTCCTGCTTCATTTTCATTGGCAGGCTTTGGAGGAATGGAAGGTGTCCAGTAGCCTTTGCCCTCAATGAGGCTGGTCAAATGTGGCATGACTTTTGCAGGTTCTGGTTCAGTCTTCAAATGTCTGGTGCCATCCATAAACTTCTGAACCTAACCTGAACCTATTATGGGCTCTTTTTTTAAATTCAAGTAATTTTGACATTAAGCAACCACCAAGTGATAATATTATGATCTTATGTACTGCCCACATACCATCAGTATTTAAAGGCAATTGACATAAATCAGTTATGAAGGCAGAGTGGAGGGCAATAAGTAAGAGCCCAGGGCTGGAGAGATGGCTTAGTGGTTAAGCGCTTGCCTGTGAAGCCTAAGGACACCAGTTCGAGGCTCAATTCCCCAGGACCCACGTTAGCCAGATGCACAAGGGGGCGCAGGCATCTGGAGTTCGTTTGCAGTGGCTGGAAGCCCTGGAGCACCCGTTCTCTCCATCTCTCTCTCTCTCTCTCTCTCTCTCTCTCTCTCACTCTCCAATAAATAAAGAACAAAAAAAATTAAAAAAAAAAAAAAAAGCAAGAGCCCACCATTAAGATCCACTCTGTAACAAACAGGTTGCAACTATACCACATTCATTTTGGAAGTACAGATACTGTATGCTATAAAGAACAACGTGTAAACTCTTAGGAAATAGCATTTCTCTGAGCAGTCATTCTCTGCGTGTCCTCAAAGTGAGCTTTGCACTAGTAGGTTTACTGTTTTTCTTTTCTTTTCATTTTTTTGGTTTTTTGAGGTAGGGTCTCACTCTAGCTCAGGCTGAGCTGGAATTTATTATGTAGTCTCAGGGTGGCCATGAACTCACAGTGATCCTCCTACCTCTGCTCCCCAAGTGCCAGGATAAAAGGAACACTTGCTGCAAGGAAACTGTGGCCACATTCAGCTCTAATTGCAATAATGGGACTGGAGAGATAGCTCAGCGGGTAAGGCACTTGCCTTCAGAGCCCAACAACCAGAGTTCAGTTTCCCAGAACCCACATAAAGCCTTATGCACAAAGTGGTGCATGCACGTGGACTGTGTTTGAAGCTGCTAGAGGCCTGGTGCACCCATTCTCTTTCTTCGTCTCTCTCTGTGGTAGTTTGATTCAGGTGTCCCCCATAAGCTTAGGTGGTCTGAATGCTAGGTTCCCAGCTGATGGATATTTGGGAATTAATGCCTCCTGGAGGGAGTGTATTGTTGGGGGCGGGCTTAAGGGCTTTATAGCCAGTTTCCCCATGCCAGTGTTTGGCACACCCTCCTGTTGCTGTAGTCCACCTTATGTTGGCCAGGGGGTGATGTCCACCCTCTGCTCATGCCATCGTTTTCCCCTGCCATCGTGAAGCTTCCCCTCAAGCCTGTAAGCCAAAATAAATCTCTTTTTCCCAGAAGCTGCTCTTGGTTGGGTGATTTCTACCAGCAATGCGAACCGGACTGCAACACTCTCCTATCTCTCTCTGCTTGCAAATAAATAAATATTTTAAAAATAAAATAATTGTAATAGTCTGTTTTAAAACTCACACTAGGGCTGGAGGATTGCTGACACATGTGTCTGGGGTTTGTTTGCAGTGTCTGGAAGCACTGGTGCACTCATTCTCATTCACATCCTCTCTCTCTCTCTCTCTCTCTCTCTCTCTCTCTGCCTTTTTTTTTTCTAACAACTAAATGAATAAACATAAAAAGGTTGTTTTTTTTTTTTCTAAGTCGGGCGTGGTGGCACACGCCTTTAAACCCAGCACTTGGGAGGCAGAGGTAGGAGGATTGCCATGAGTTCAAGGCCACCCTGAGATTACATAGTGAATTCCAGGTCAGCCTGAGCTAGGGTGAGACCCTACCTCAAAAACACTTTAAAAAAAAAAAGTATTTTTTTTTTTTAATCTTTAAAACAAAAATCACAGGAATGATACTTTCTCACTGGTCACTACCATGTTGGAAAGCTACAATCTAAATGCCTGGGGCCACAAGCATCCACTAGGGAAAATATTTTGATGAAGTAAATTCATTTTAAAAATTAAACCCATTGCTTTCTATTTTCATTATAATAATTTACACATAATATGAGCCAAATTTTAGTGGGCTATATCAATACAGCAAAAGGAATGAGAATAATTCCAGCAATAAGAAGAAAACGATCACTCGTACCTTTGTTAGCAAAACCAGAAAGGAAAGAAAGAGCATTTTTTGCTATTACATATATATTTCTACTACATATATCTAATACACACACACACGCACGCACACACACACACACACGTAATCCTGTCTTTTCCAGTTGCTGTGGCAAACAACCTGAAAGGACATCTACTAACTTGGGTTTCTGCAATCGCTCATTTGAGTCCTAAGTCTTTATTTCCTCACTGATACTATAAATGCCTATCTAGTAGTGGGAGTGTCTCAAGCCTGAGCAAACATTAAAAGTTTGTCTAAAATATCTATGCAGAATTCCTATGGATGCGAATGTTTCAGCTTCTTTCAATTTTAAACAGAATCCGCCATTTGTTCCATGGGAATGACTAAGCCAATGGTACCAGGTCCGCAAGCATTCCCACCTGGGACTAATTTTAGGTGGGGTCAGAGAAGCGGTCAAGCACTGTTCTGGATGCTTCCATGAGTATATTTTCAGAGGAGATTAGCATTTAAATCAGTGACTAGGAGTAAGCAGAAGCCCTCCATGTTGTAGTCTGGCCTCATCCATTAGCTGAAGGACTAAACAGAACAAAAGACTGACCACCCTGAGCAAAAGGGAATTCTGCCAGCAAACCACCTTCAGACTTGCACTGTAAGGCTGGCTCTCCCCCCCTGCTGGCTCACCCTGTATATTTAGATTCACTGTCTCCATAGTCATGTGAGCCAATTCCCTAAAATAAAGCCCTTTCTATATATGTCCACACCCTAGCGGGTCTGTTTCTCTGGAGTAGCCTGACCAGTACGTGACTCATATGAAGCCCATTACCCCATGTCTACATCATCTCTTGTTTGACCTCCATCGATATGGACATCATAACTTTATTACTTCACACTTTAAGCAGAGTGAGCATTCAGTCTGTTGGCCACAAAGTTATAGCTGTTTACTTGGTGCTTTTCTTTTTGCTTCTTAACGCTTTGATGTTTGTGCTATTTATGCCCCATGGAAGTAAGCTATTTAAAGCCATTTAGCCACTTCCCTGCATTTGCATGGAAGGCAAGTCTCCTCCTTGCCTGAACAGACTTCAATGAGGTTTAAAACTGAAGGTAGAGTGGAAAAGCCAGTGAGTTTCCAGAATTGCTTTTTCCTCCTGGGGTGATATCCTGTGATGTGAAATTAATTCCAAGATCAGACTGATCCATGTACAAGTGAAAAGGCTAGAGTAGACCAGTTTAGATGATCTCACGATCTTTTTTAAGAAATATTTTTATTTTTACTTATTTGTTTGACAGAGAAAGAGAGAGAGACAGACAGAGAGTGTGAAAGAGAGAGAGAGAGAGAGAGAGAGAGAAAGAGAGAGAGAGAGAATGGGCGAGCCAGGCCTCCAGCCATAGCAGATGAACTCCAGATGCGTGTGCCCCCTTGTGCATCTGGCTATTGTGGTTCCTGGGGAATTGAACCTAGGTTCTTTGGCTTTGCAGGCATTGCCTTAACCACTAAGCCATCCCTCCAGCCCAGATCTTATGATCTTATCCACTGAATATAAACACATACTGCTGAGATCCAGTTCCTTCAAAGGATGAGGAAATATGAGATATACTGTTAGTGAAGATAGGCTCCAAAAGATTCAAAAGCTAGACCAAGACAAATATCCCCAATCACTTCTCTAATCTCCTAATTTAAGAGGGGAAATTAAGTCATGGTGGTACAGAAGGTTACAAACTTGCTTTGGAGTCTCACATGACTGTGTGAATAGACCAAATGTGACTCTAATTTCAAGAGCTGGTTTCATTCTGACAATGGAAATAATTAAAAGGCAATCTTATGATTACATCTATCAATAGTTTTTAATACCCATGGTCATGAGGTGGGGTTGAACTGATAAGGTTTTCTAACTAGATTGAAAAAGAAAAGCAATTAGCAAGAAACACCTAATTTTTAGCCAGAAAGGTCTAAATAAAGTTGTAGATCATGAGACTTATAATGAAATTGTCTCTAACAGAAAATACCCCAAACTAAGCAAAAAACAAAAATGAAAAACAAAGTATGCAATTATATAAATGTTTGCTGTTTTGAAGTAAATTCTTTTTTTAATATATTTATTTATATTTGAGAGTGGCAGAAAGAGAGAGATAGAGGCAGATTGAAAGAGAGAGAATGGGTGCTCCAGGACCTCCAGCCACTGCAAGCAAACTCCAGACACATGCATCCCCTTGTGTATCTGGCTAATATGGGTCCTGGGGAATCAAGCCTCAAACCAGGGTCCATAGGCTTTACAGGCAAGCGTTTAACTGCTAAGCCAGCTCTCCAGCCCATGAAGTGAATTCTTTTTTGAAAAACTTATTTTGACCAGGCGTGGTGGCACACGCCTTTAATCCCAGCACTTGAGAGGCTGAGGTGAGAGGATCACTGTGAGTTCGAGCCCATCCTGAAACTACATAGTGAATTCCAGGTCAGCCTGGGCTACAGCAAGACCCTACCTTGAAAAATCAATCAAAAAAAATTATTTTTCATGTTTATACATGTGTAATGTGAAGGGGTGTGTGTATGTCTGTTGCTGTGTTTGCATGAGAGTGGATTTGCACATTTGGAAGGCAGAGGCTGATGTCGAGGTGTCTTCTCTGATTGCTCTCTTCTTTATTTACTTAGGCCAGGCTCTCCGTTGAGGCCTGAGCTGGCAGATTTGGCTAGTGTAACTAGTGAGATTGCCCTGGGGATCAGGCCTCTGCCTGTCCAGCTCTGGGCCTGCAGGTGGGCTGCCACTCCTGTCCAGCACGTAACAAGAGTGTGGTGATCTGAACTCTGTGTGGCAAGCACTTTATCCACTGATCCATCTTCCCAGCCCCTTTGAACTTTAATAGTTGCAATTTCCTTTAAAAACTATACCCTTTCCAGCACTGCATATTTTTATTTCACCTAAAAACACTCAGGATTTGTGTCTAAAAGGTAAAGAGACCAAACCTCAATGCTACCCAGCAGATGATTCTCAATGTACAGATCCCACCAAACCGGATTAATCCATCTCTCTCTAATGGTGACATCCCAGGGACTTCATTGGCTATTTTTCTCAGTGTCTTTCAGTTAAAGAGTTTCCTAACTTGAAGACAAAAATGAAGTTAGGATCATTAAAACCAGCCTCGTAGCAAGGTCTCTGACATACACCTCAGCTGATGACCTCTCTGGGAATGAGGAGAAAGAAAGTCTGGCTTCTTCTGTATTGCCCAACTTAGATGTCTACCACAGCTGGCAGGTGCTGCGGGGCACCGGCTCAATGACCTGATGACACTTTCTTTGTAACAATCACACTTGTAGAGTGACTGAAGGAGAATGATGGCATACTTCCTTACTGTACCAATCCATCCGCAGCTACCATTCTGGAAGTGACTGGGGGTCACCAAACATCAAGGTCTTTTAAAGATCACCTTAAATATGTTTTGAGGGATTTATGGTAATTTATGTTTTGAGGGATTTATGGTAATTTGTTTTGAGGGATTTTATGATAATCAATAGCTTTTAAAAAATATTTTTATTTATTTATTTGAGAGAGAAAAAAAGGCAGAAAGAGAGAGAGAATGGGTGCTCTAGGGCCTCCAGCCACTGCAAACGGACTCCAGACACGTGCGCCCCCTTGTGCATCTGCCTTACGTGGGTCCTGGAGAGTTGAACTGGGATCCTTTGGCTTTGTAGGCAAACACCTCAACCGCTAAGCCATATCTCCAGCCCTCATATGGCTATTTTTAAGAAAGTTAAAAATTCAAACAAAAATTCTGAATAGCGGGCTGGAGAGATGGCTTAGTGGTTAAGGCACTTGCCTGCAAAGTCTAAGGACACATGTTCAATCTCTCTCCAGACCTCACATAAGGCAGACACACAAAGGTAAGGAAAGTGCAAGGTTGCACATGCCCAGTAGGTGGCACAAGCCTCTGGAGTGTGATTTCCATGACTGAGGTCCGGGCATGCCAATTCTCTCTCTCTCTCTCTCTCTCTCTCTCTCTCTCTCAATCTCTCTCTCTTTTGCTCTCTTTCTCTCTCTCAAAAAAAAAAAAAAATCCAGAATATCTTTTTCCTTCCTATGAAGAATATCACCTATTCTTTGGTTTTATGGTGTCTGTTCTTAGCATCTTAGCATATAGCCGCCAATCAATTCCTGTCACTTGATTGAACCAGTGTATATGAGTCTCCTCACAAAATCACACTTTCACTGTGTTAAATATACATCCCACTCATTGCTATGAGAGGCCTGTGCAGTGGATCCCTTATCTGCAATAACCAAACACTGACAGAAACATCAACAAAGAAGTGTGCTACCCTTGACTAGACAATTCTTTCAGCAGAATCACAACAATGGAGCAGAGTAGAAACAACTGTCTGCAAACCAGGAGATGTGGTTCCAGAGCTTTCTGGTTTATGCAAGTGTGTGTAGCTCTTTCTTGAGCCTTATAAAATAGGGACTTGTCAGGGTGACCTTCCAGGTCCTCCCCTCTGTCCCACAATGTCAATGAGGGTTCTCTGGTTCCTTCAGCATGGACCTGGTACCACCACACATTCCTTGTTCGAGCACATTTCATTGACTTCCAGTCAGAATGTAAAGGACAAATGACATGGACAAGGATGTGGATTCTACACATGCCCAAGTAGGGAGCCACACACACTGCTGTTCTGAGCATACGCAATACAAAATGCAAGGCCCATCACCCTAGATGATCTCTGAACAAAGCTTGTCTTTCAGCTTGTTTTGATTGGTGTGTACAGTTATTTATTTATTTTTTTATCTTCTTGGAGGATGAAAGGTCAGATCTCATGGTCTGGATCTTACCAAATCCCTCTTAATTAACTAGGATGAAAGCACATTATTGTTCAGATTGAGTTGGTTGGAAGCTTTGCTTGGTTTCTTCCAGTAATGGATGGTTGAAGCTTGGACACACTCTTGACTTTTGGTTGCTGTACAAAGAACTGTTTCAGCTTTGATTATTGACCTTATCCCCTTTTAGGAGTGTAATGAAGCCAGGTATAATGTGATAAAAAAGATTCAGTTCTATTTCTGGCAATGGCCAATCAAGGCGTGGTTGAGGTAAAAACCAGAATGCACAAGCATAGACTTTTTGGATTTTTATTTATAACATTTCCCTTTCTTTGGCCACATGAAGGGACCAGTATTTCCAAAATCAGTGCAATAGAATCAATGAAATAGGGTAGCAACTTTTCAGATTCTTATGCAGATTTTATTTTTAGGTTCATATCATCCAACTGAAGTCAAAAGTTTTCTTTTTCTTTTTTTCTTTTTTTTTTTTACTAAAACTGAGTAAGAAATATTTGCTAGAATTATATGTACTACAGAATGAGCTTGAAACATATTCCTGGACATCTATCCAGGTTAAGTGCCCCTATAAGATGACAATCTTTTTTTCCAAAATTATTGAAATACTAATGCTGCAATGAATTTTTAAAAATTAGGGACTAGAGAGATAGCTTAGCAGTTAAGGCATTTGCCTGTGAAACCTAAGAACCCAGGTTCAATTCCCCAGTACCCACATAAGCCAGATACACAAGAAACATGGACCCTCACATTCTGCTAGAGAAGTATAAAACTTAAATATCTTTCTAGAAAGCAATTCTATGGCATGTATCTGGAGTTCATTTGCAGTGGCTGGAGACTCTGATGTGCCCACCTCTCTCATATATGTTCAAATGTATATGTATGAATGTGCGTTTGTGTCCCATACATGTTTCTCCAGGCTTTTCTCCTTTCAGTTATCCACCATCCTTGTGATGACTGAGATATGATTGTATGATCTATTGTTTTAAATAATATGGGAAATTAACTGAATAAGTTATAATTCCTACAAGAGCCACTGTTCTTAAGAAATCAGACCAAGTGGGATTTCTGGTACAGGGAAAAGCTTTGCAGTATCCTGAGGGCTGGAGGAAACTCCTCAAAGCAGAACCTCGCTCTAGCCTCTACTCTCTCCCCTCTTCTGCATGCGAGAAAACCAGGGATTCTCTGGAAGCCCAGCCACCCTCCCTCTGGGTCCTCTTCTCAGTTAGTTGCCCATTCACCATTAACATTCTGATGCCTGATTCTCCTAAAACTCATTTGACTCTCATATGACTAGGAACTAAAATTCCCATGTTTAGAATGTCCTTGGGTCTAAACCTTGGAAACTGGACAGGAGAAGGTGACCTGGAAGGCTTTCAGTCTGCCTCAGAGCCTTAAGATGAAAGAATCACAGAGCTAGGAAAGGGATAACATTTGTATTTCAAAGGGCCATAGAGATTGCTCAGTGGTCAAAGTGCTTGCTGCAAAGCCTAAGAACCCAGGTGAGATTTCCCAGTACTCACCTAAGCTGCACAAGGTGACGTATGCATTTGGACTTTGGTTGCAGTGGCTTGAGGCCCTGGTGTTCCCATTCTCACTGTCTGCCTCTTCTCTCTCACTCTCTCCCTCTCAAATAAACAAAATATTAAAAATCTTCATTGTGCTGGGCATGGTGGTGCACGCCTTTAATCCCAGCACTTGGGAAGCAGAAGTAGAAGGATTGCTGTAAGTCCAAGGCCACTCCGAGAATACAGAGTGAATTCCAGGTCAGCCTGGACTGCAGTGAAACCCTAACTTGAAAAACAAAAAGATCTTTTTGTATACATATATTAAAAAATTACCTTTCTGTTTCCCTTTGTGTGTACATGTAATACATTTAATTTGACAACCTCAGGCTGGGGATGTGACTCAGTGATAGAGTACTTATCTAGCATACATAAGGCCCTAGGTTTAATTCCTAACACATACCCCCAATAAACCTGTTTTCTATCTTCCATATGATTATGAATTTGAAGAAACATGGACCCTCACATACTGCTAGAGAAGTGTAAAACTTAAATTTCTTTCTAGAAAGCAATTTTATGGCATATATCAAGAACCATGAAAAGCTTATTCAATTTAATTCCTACTTGCTTACCATAAGGAAATATTTGAGGGTATGTGAAATATTTTATAAGGTGTTAAAATCCATGGTTAGTCTGCTTGTGATGAATGGAAAAATTTGGAAATAAATTAAATGGTTTGTCATGGGGTACTGGCAACATAAGTCAAATTAGATCCATACAGAAATTATAGCCTATGAAATTATATTAAATATTGATTGCTGGCAATAGAAAACTACACAGTGTAGTAAGTGAAAAGTTAAAAATATGTAAACTTTCCAGGCATGGTGGTGCACGCCTTTAATCCCAGCACTAGGAGGCAGAGGTAGGAGGATCACCGTGAGTTCAAGACCACCCACCCTAAGACTACGCAGTGAATCCCAGGGCAGTCTGGACTAGAGTGAAACCCTAACTCGAAAAACACAAAACAAAACAAAAAAAAAAAACAAAGAAACTATGTAAATTATGTTTCCATTATCTAAAAGATGCCTTGAAAAGTTTGGAGCAATATAAAGAGGTTTTTTTTTTTTTTTTTTTGAAGAAGTGATGAGTTTTAATAATTTAATTATCTGAAGGTTCTATTTTAAACTTTTAAAAATGATGAGCACATATTGCTTTTTAAATTAATAATTAAAGTTTTATTATTAAAGAGCACATGTGAATCAAATTGTGTATCATTTTAACTTTATTATAGAGTATTTTGTTTTAAAGTCATTCTAGTGATTCTGAAAACAAGCAAAATAAATAAGAATGAAATATGAAAAAAAATTACATAACACAGCAATACACTTTTCTGATGTTCAGTCTTAAATGGATATTTCCTTTGTGACTGGAAGCCAATCAGAGGCACTTTATGTCTTGAAAAGCAAAATCATTTTTGATTGGGTCAAAGAATGATTGCACTGTCTTTGAACTTCCACAGACCACCAAAACGACACAGCAGCTGCGCATGGCGACTCTTGTCTACAATCCCAGCATTTGGGAAGCTGGGGTAAGAGGACTGCTGCTGAGTTCAAGGCCAGCCTGGACTACAGAGTGAGTTCTAGGTCAGCATGGGCTACAGTGAGAGCCTCATTCAGACTCACTATATATAGCTCCTTACACATTGCCCCCCCCCCAAATTAAATTACATATACAAAATATGGCTGCTGCTTGTAGAACCTTAGTAAGAGACCCTAAATTTTTCACTGCAGAATCTCCACAGCCTAAAGCAGAATCTGGCACAGTGCAAGGGCTCCATAAATATTTGCAAAATAGGGGAAGGCATAAGGCTGTGGGGGAGGGGATAAGGAATGAGGAGTAGATGCCCTAAGAAAAATCAAGAAGTTTCATGCTATTGTCAAGAGAAAATGGACTACACCAGAGGGCACCGAACTGTCCCCGCACTTTCTATAGGGTGACATACCCACCAATCTATAATTAGTTAAAACTAGTGCACACCTTTAATCTCAGCACTCGGGGGAGGCAGAGGTAGAAGGGTCACCATGAGTTTGAGGCTGACCTGAGATTACCTAGTGAATTACAGGTAAGTGTGGGATAGGGTGAGACCCTTCCTCCAAAAATAAACCAAACAACAACAACAACAAAAAACTAACAGTCAAAATGCACTGAATACACACATGACCATTTTGGCTCAGCAGCCCAACATTGTTTGTCTCCTGTGGGGGTCATGTGGCTGGCTGCCTGGGAGCTGACTGAATAACCCTGGCTGCGGAAAAGCCCAGATTCAAAATTCGAAGCACAGTTTCCACTGAATGAGATTCATCATAGAGGGAACAGAACTGTTTAAGTTGAGCCAGCCCAAGTCCAGTGCTCGGGCATGCTAACATTTATTTGCTTTAAACAACCAGCACCAAAGTCTAAAGAGCCTGATAATCACCACAGAATTCAAGTGGAACACCACACCATAAGGCTCTTTCAGTAGGAAAACACAATACAACTTTCAAAGGCTACATTTATGTAGAGACTAAATCAGATGACTTCCACATGAACAAGAAGGGTGAGTGCTGGTTTTAGTAGCATACAGCTTACAAGTGCTGGTAAGAACATGTGAGAAGGACAGCTGATATTCCGAGAAACAATATCTTTTCTGGATGTACAAAATAACAAATATAAGTGTATGGCTCCTATCATAGTCAAATGTCTTACTGCCTTCATTGTTCCCTCTCATTTCTTCTTCTCTCTTCTCCCCTTTCTCTTTGGTCCCTTCTCCAAATACACACACACACACACACACACACACACATGCATACACACCACAGTGTTGGTGACTGTGTCTGTTCTGTGGGAATAGTGATTATGTCTCCTTCATAGAACAACAACTTCTGAGAACACGGCACATAACAGACGTTTTTTTCCAGTGGTCAGATTTCAGTGTCTGGCGTACAGAAGGCAGTTACTGCTTATGGTGCTAAGCTCCCCACGTTATTAGATGGACTTTATGCATTCTTCCCACCCAGATCCTCTGCGACTCTATGATGGCAAGTTGCCTAACATTGGGCCACCATAACCTTCCGTCATTCCTGTCCCTCTTAAAACGCTCCTCGCCCCGTAGAAGACAGCACTGTCCGCCTTCCTGACCATGCCACTAACTGCGGGCTTAGCAGGAGCTCATCCCTTCTTTTCACCCACCTGAAGTGACTGTTTTTTCTTAAACTGCATTTTCTGATGTTTTTGTACATTGATCATCTGAAGCCCTTGCTTTCCCTCAGTTCCACTCCTTCTCATAACTTCCCAGTGGCAACACGGCAGAAGGAAAGAGCTCCCCATTACCTGGAAACCATTAACTGTGCACGGGAGGTAGTCTTCCAAGCCTCTCCCCACCCTACAACAGTATGACTAATTTTACTTCAAAGGGGCTTTGGATCCAGTGGTTTTCACTATCTCTCTGGTTGTCTAGATCAGGCCCTCACTGTATCCACTCAGACTAGAAAAGGAAACATTATTGACTCATTATAAGGCTGCCCTTGTGTTCGTAATAATTGATTCACATGCCCAGGCCTCTAAATAAAAATGCTTTAGAGATCACAGTCCATGCCAGGCCTATTGGTGCAGCCCTAGGGTCCCAGCCATTCATGAGGCTGAGGCAGATGAATCACAGATTCATGGCCTGCTTGCTCTACAGAGTGCAACTGAGTGATACTCTGTGTCAAAATCCACAAAGGTAAGGAGAGGCTGGGGATACAAGTTGCCAGTGGTAGAATCTTCACCTCAATGCTACTAAAAAGACAGAGAGAGAGAGAAGACAGAAAAGGAACAAAAGAAGCTGATACAATTAATTTAACATGTGTATATACATATATATGCATATATATGCACTTATATGTATTATACATATACACACATATATGTGTGTGTATATATATATGTATATATATATATGTATATATATAGAGAGAGAGACAGAGAGAGAGAGACAAGAGAGGGAGAGGGACAGATAATTGCTTTTGAAAAATATTTTTATTTACTTATTTTCAAGCACAGAGAGACAGATGGGTGCAGCGGGGGCGGGGTGGGGAGGGAGGCAGACAGAGAATGGGCATGCCAGTGCCTCCAGCTGCTGCAAATGCACTCCATGTGTCATTTTGCATGTGTGACTTTTCATGGGTACTGGAGAATCGAACTCAGGTCTCTTAGGCTTTACAGGCCAGTGCCTTAACTGCTGAGCCATCTCTCCAGCCCTCTATCTGGTGTTTTGAAAAGTCTTACTTTCAGCCCAGGCTGGTCTAGAACCCATGGAAATCCTCCTCCTTCAGCCTCCCAGTGCTGAAATTACAAATTTGGGCCATCAAACATGGCATTTTGATAATGTATTTCATTTAACCAAATATACCTAAACTTTTAAACATGCTATTAATATAAAATTGGGGAAATACTTTATATTCTTTTTTGCATGAAGCCTTTGCCACAGCATGAGTATTTTGCGCTGACAGCACATCTCTTTCAATTCAGACTGGTCACATTTTAAATGTTCAATAGGCCCCTATGGCTAGTGGCATCCAATCAGATCCATAAAAGTGAGACACATTGTTCTAATTTCCCTATAAAAATCCATGAGCAGTTGCATAATACCTCAAGAGGATGAGTGCTAACCAGCTTAGTGGTACCATGTGTGCAAACATAGGCACATTCTTTCAGAAAGGTAATCAAAGTTTTATTTAAAAATTAAGAGGAAGAAGATATAATGGTGATTCTGATATAAAATTGGAGTATCTCCAAATGCAGTTTATGTACACAGACTAAGGTATTTCCAACTTTTCAAAAGAAAGTCATTATCATATACTTAGGTAACAAAAAAGAAAGTCCCAGGCTATTCATGGAACAGAATGTATGGGTAACATGCCATTTCCTGTGGAGAAAGTAGGATGACGCACAACCCAGAAAGTCTACAGCCTTTGGAGTTAAACAGAAGGCAGTGCAGTGTCAAGTATTATAGTTACCATTCTGGAATTATCCTTTAACGAACACAGCTGTTAAAATTGTATGACTTTCTGCTAATGTTTCTGTGATGACTCGGGGGTATTGCATGACCCAGATATGATTTCAGAGTCATTCAGATATTAAATGGCATCCACTATTGTTTTCTGGTATTTAATTGTCTTCCCAATCTGTAAAACTAGTCACTAGGATGATGAGGTTTTGGCCACTGGATAACAATGGATCTTGGAATCCTATGTTACCTGTCATAGTAGGAGGGCAGTTTGAATGTATGCCCCCAACAGACTCTGGTGTTAAGTTGGATTTACAGCCGCCTGGCTAGAGGAGGTGTCACTAGGGACAGATTGTAGAGTCCAGCCCTAGGATGTCACTGGAGGTGGATCTGAATTGTGGCCCAAATGTATGCAGGGTGGTCTGAGCTCTGCCTGGGCTTCTGCTATTTGCTTCCCTCAGTGTGTGTTTGTTTTTGGTGTGTGCTGGCTCGTGGTGGTTTCTCTCTGCTTGGATCTGTGAAACAGGGCCAAACTCTTCTGCCATTATAGAACTTACCCTGGATCTATAAGACTGAAATAAAACCTGTTACTCCCATAAACTGCATCTGTCTGGAAGTTCATCTCAGCAACATGGAGCTGACTGCAATGCCAGGTGTCTATATATACATATTAAACACTATTTTCTTTTTTACTATACAAAGTAGCTACATTTTATTTTCTTAATTTTTTTTAAATTTATTTGAGACAGAGTAGGGGAATTGGCATGCCAGGGCCTCTAGACACTGCAAATGAACTCCAGATGCATGCACCACCATCTTGTGCATCTGGCTTATGTGGGTCCTGGGAAATTGAACCTGGGTCCTTTGGCTTCACAGGCAAGTGCCTTAACCACTAAGCCATGCCTCCAGACTGAATTTATTCCTTACATTCCAATACCCCAGCTCTCCATCACACACTCAAGCATACATGCACATGTACACATACATGCACACCATGTCATATGGAGAGACATTAAACACTAACCCATAACTAGCATCATCCCTGGCTTGTCAGAGTCCCTTATAGCTGGAGATGCCATTTTCCAGGCTCACTAGGTTAAATCTGGATACTGACAATTCTCATTCTGCTTGCCATTGATAAATGAACACGCATAGTCAGTCCATTTGAGGTCATTGCTTTGATTATTGCCAGGAAAATTTAACGTTTCTTGTCTTCCAAAGCTTAAAAGTTGTTGTTCAAAATGAGAACTTCTTACATTTGAACAAGTATTTTGGAGGATTATAGTGGTTCTTTCACAATGGTGATTTTTCTGCTTTATATATATGAGTATGATTGTAAAACATCAACCAATTGTCATGTGTGCCCTAAAGATTGCACACAACCCATCACAGAAATCACATTTTTTTTTTTTGGCATAGGCTTCCTTATTGACTTCATGTTCTTTCCCTTCATTTAAATAATTACAAAAATCAGTTTTAAGGAAATGAAACTGATTTATGCCTTAAAATTTATAATTCATTTTTCTTGTGGATTCTGTAACTTTAGTTATAATTATTTCAAGCATCCCTAAGAAATTAATTCAAAGCATTTTTCTACGAGTATTTAAAATCATTAATCATCCCTTAGTCATCTTCAAATTCACTGTGCCAAATTTTTATGTAATTCATTTTTTTCCTGACTGCTCAATTGAGCAATTTCATGAATCAAAATCACTCTTTTATACACAATAATATCCTATTAAGTTTGATTTCAAATGTGCTTAATTTACTACTCATATTTTTGTGATGCTGTGTATAAAGATTTTCTCATATGAAATTACTTGTGGAACACTATGATTTTGGACAGAAAATATTGAGCTAACCATTACAAAAATGTTGAACAAAAGTTCAGGTGTTAACACCTTTTTGTCCAGGTGTTTCTCTCACTCATGTGTAATTTTATTTCATGAAAATTTTATATATTATAAGTGAACTTGTATTGATAGACTTCTCCAAGTTTAATTTAATAATTAAAAATTGTTGAAAACACTTTCCATATGGCCTTGCTTGGATGTATTCCCTTTCACTAAAAAAGGCAAGTAGCAATGATATGTTATAAAATATAATAAATATAGTATAATATAATATAATAATATAATAGAACCAATTGCTTATATTAAGAGTTTAAAATTATCTGGAAGTGCATGTGGTATTTTTTATTTCATTGGTATGCAAATTTATTCTCATTTTGTATTTTTCCAAGTACTCCACAAAAGTGAGTTGCCTTTTCCCCCTGATTAATGTCAAAGACATTCTCTGAACTAATTTTTTTACTGTTATTTTCTCCATCTTAATTAAGCTGATACTTAACCTTCTCAGATTATGCTTTTAGCCATTATGGTAACTGTAAGATGATTCCTGTGATTAAAAACAAACTGTTCTCTGCAGCTCCAATATCTAAGTCCATGTAGTTTTAAATGGAATTCAGGTTTTAAATATCTTAGCCACTGTCATCTTAAGCTTTGTACCTTTCTACTAAAACAACTCTTTTTCTAGCCTTACATACAAAGTGTACAACTGATATTTCAAAAGATAATTATGTACCCCGAATCTGATCAAAACCATTATTGCTATCAATTTCTTGGATTAATATATATATATATATATATACATATATATACACTAATATATATTATACATATAACTTATGTATAATATATAATTATATATATTATACATATAACTTATGTATAATATATAATTAATATACACATCTATATACTTAATGATACAGTTATAACCTCACTTCTTTTCACACATCACACTTTTTTTTATATCTCCAAAAGAACTCATGCACCCAAATGCTGTTTTATAATTCCAAACACTATGAGTAAAATGCCATGTATGAATTGGGTTTGTATTATGTTACATAATTTATTTTACTATATATTTCTTCATCAGCCTCTTATTCAGTGTCTCTAAACATCTTATGATACAAAAATGGCAACTACAAAATAAATTAATATAAGTATTACCTGGTTTTATACTACATATGAGCTAGTTTAAGGTATATATTGTAATTTTCCATACCAAGAAATGTTTCCTAATATTATCCAATAAACAATGTATAACTTTTATAAAAGATGATCAAAATTTCTAAGGTGAGTGGAATAATGAGAAGAGGCAGCACTTTAAATAAGTATATGGTGATATAATGGGTCTTTCATAAAAAATATTAAAATAAATTATGTTAGGAGTCTCAGAACTCACAAAAAGCTTATAGTAGTTTTAGAAGCATTAATTTGAGAAAAAGCATCAGTTTTATAAGCTTTATGGATTTTGTCTTGTACCATTTCCATTCTCCTCACTTCATTCCAGTGAACTAGAAAGGAAAAACAATGAAGAGAGTGATCACAGCATCAATCCCTGTAAGATATCAGCAACTACACAAACATACACATAGCCATTGTCTGCAAAGTTACAGGAAACACAACAAGAGGGCAGAAAAGTATTTGAAAAAAATAGTGGGTGAAAACTTTCCAAGATTCATAAACATCCATAAATGGCACAGCAAAGAAGCTTAGTGAACCCTCAGTTATACAGCCTAAGTGACTAGAAGCACCATGGCCAAAACATCACAAAGCAAACAGAAATAACATTGAAAACAAGAGAAAGGTGATTCACCACACACAAGGATCCTAAATAAGATTAAAATATTACTTCTCCCTGAAAACAATGGATACCAGTGAGTGATGGCATGATATCCAAAGTGCTGAAAGGAAAAAGATTGTTGTGCTGGAGAGATGGCTTAGCAGTTATGGTGTTTGCCTGTGAAGCCTAAGGACCCAGGTTTGATTTGCAGTGGCTAGAGGCCCTGGTGTGCCCATTCTCATTCTCTCTCCCTCTCTCTCTCCTTCCCTCCCTCCCTCTCTCAAATTAAATAAAATGTTTTTTAAAAGATTGTCAACTCAAACTTCCATATCTAGCAAAACTATCTGTCAAATACAAAAGGGAGATAAACAGAAAAGGAAAGTTAAGAGCAGATCGAGTCATCAAGGTTCCAAACAAAAGATGTAAGACACTATATCAGGATAATGATAATGCAAAAAAAGGAGGGAGAGAAAAGAAAGCAGCTATACTGGAACATTTTAAATATAAAATTGACATTAAGCTGGCATTATTCCAAAATAGTTTGTTTTTAAGTAAAATATTTTTTAAAAACTGGAGGGCTGGAGAGATGGCTTAGCAGTTAAGGCGCTTGCCTGTGAAGCCTAAGAACTCATGTTTGAATCTCCAGGTCCCATGTAAGCCAGACCCACAGTGACACAAGCACACAATGTTGCACATGTGCACAAGGGGGCGCACGTGTCTGGAGTTTGTTTTCAGTGGCTAAAGGTCCTGGTATACCCATTCTCTTTCTCTCTCTCTCATAAGTAAATTTTTAAGAAGAGCTGGAGAAGTGGCTATGTGGGTAAGGTGCTTGCCTACAAAGTCTAACAACCCAGGTTCAATTCCCCAGTATACACATTAAATTCAGATGTACAGTGGCTTATGCATATGGAATTCATTTGCAAAAGCTGGAGGCCCTGACATGCTCATTATCGCTTTCTCTCAGTCTCTCTCTCTTTTCTCTATCTCTTTCTACTTGCAAATAAATAAATATTTTAAAAAGTTTGTTTTATGGTGGTAATGGCTTTTCTCAGAATGACCACTATAAAAATAACCAAAATTATAGTAAGGTAACTAGAAAGTAATTTAAAATTACATTTAAAAAAGGACCTAATGGCTGGAGAGATGGCTTGGTGGTTAAGGGGCTTGCCTACAAAGTCAAAGGACCCAGGTTCGATTCCCCAGGATCCACATAAGCCACATACACAAGGTGGCATATGTGTCTGGAGTTCCTTTACAGCAGTTGGAGGCCCTGGTGTGCCCATTTTCTCTGTCTCTCAAATAATTAAATAAAAATTGAAAAAAACTAAATAAAAGGATAAGAATGAAAATACCTAAATAAAAGAAAGCAGAATATAGTAATAGAACCAAAATATTTACAACATATGAAAATAAGGAGCAAACTGGCAGGTATCATTTTTTTTCTATTTGAAATTACATTAATAAATGGATTATAAAGCACTTGTACCAAAGGCAAACAGTGAGAGAATGCATGAAAATTATGATTCAACTATATGCTGTATGCAAGAAACACATTTTAGCTTCAAAGATATAAAGCAAGCATTATATGAAGCAAAGGCTGGTAACTGAAAGGAGTAATGGAAAATTCAACATTAACAGTTGATGATGTCAGTATTCTCATTTTAATAATAGAATAGTTAGACATAAGATTAGAGGAAGACAGAACAATAGAGCAATACTATTGTTGCTGTCAGGTTCACATTGCTGGCCAAAATCACCAGACCAAGAGCAGCTTTTGGGAAAAAAGGAATTATTTTGGCTTACAGACTTGAGAGGAAGCTCCATGATGGCAGGGGAAAATGATGGCATGAGCAGAGGGTAGACATCACCCCCTGGCCAACATAAGGTGGACAAGAGCAACAGGAGAGTGTGCCAAACACTGGCATGGGGAAACTGGCTATAACACCCATAAGCCCAACCCCAACAATACACTGCCTCCAGGAGGCGTTAATTCCCAAATCTCTATCAGCTGGGAACCTAGCGTTCAGAACACCTATGTTTATGGGGGATAACTGAATCAAACCACCACAACTATGAAACAACAGAACTAACTGTTCTATAGTATATATTCCACATAATAAAAGCAGAATACACCCTTTTTTCAATGTATACATGGAATGTTTCGCAGGAAAGAATAATGTCCTAAAACATAAAACAAGGATCATTAAATGCCAAAGGACGGAAACCTTACAATGTATATTTTCTGATCACTCTGAAATAAAATTAGAGCCTAACAAAAAATGGAAAATTTACATGTGATGAAATTAAACAATGCTCTCCCAAATAACCAGTGGTGCAGAGGAGAAACCACAGTAAAAATTGGAAAATAGTTCAAGATGGGAGAAGATGCAAACATAAACCAATGAGACTTAGTGAACTCAGGAACAAAATTAGAACTGTGAAAGCTTAAATTTACGACGATGAATCATCTTGTATTGGTTACTTTTCCTGTCTCTGAGACCAAAATATCTGACAAAACAAGTGATGGAAGGATTTATTTTGGCTCACCGTTTAAGAGGGTGGTTGAGAGACCATGAAGGGGCAGCTCACATCGTGTAGAGAGGAAGAAGACAAAGGGAAATGCTGGGGAAGAGCAGGCTTTCTCTTGTTCTTTAATTTGGTCTGGAGCCCTAGTCCACAGACTGGTACTACCTGTACTCTGGAGAGGTTTTCCCACTCAGTTAATCCTCTCTGGAAATCCCCTCACAGTCTCACCAATTACCACTAAGGTAATTCTAAATGTAGTCAAGATATCAACACTTACAACTGTCACAGATCTCAATTAATAATAGTCTAATAGTCTGCCTTAAGAAAATGGGAAAAAAACAGTAAGTTCAACTCAAAGTTAACAAAATGAAGCAATAATAATGTCAGAATGGACATAAGTGAAATACATATATTTAATGGAAAAAAATCAATAAACCTATGTTTATTGTTTGAAAAGATCAACTAAACTGACAAAACCTTATCAAGAAGAAAAAGTGAGAGAATTTTCACATTACTGAAAGGAAGAATAAGAGAGGGTTGTCACTTCTGGCCTTGCAGACCATGGAATACTAAGAGTTGCAAACCAACAAATTAGATAACCTAAATGAAATGCACAAGCCTGAGGAAAAGCAAACTATCAAAAGTAGTATAAAACTCTGATTTGACTCTATAATAAAGAGAATAAGTTAACAACCAAAAGACTTTCCATGGGGAAATCTCACTGGTGAATTCAGTCAAACATCTGGAAAAAAAAATTCACACCAATTCTTCACAAAATTTTCCAAGTGCTCCAACAGTAAGAGACACTCCCTAATTTATTCCAGGCGGCTAGAATCACCATTTTACCAGAAACTACAGAGTGCTATCCCTTGTTTGCCTAGGTATAGGAATTGCTGGGAAAAAAAAAAAAAGAAATAGAACACTAAATCCAACAACATATAAAAAGGATTGCATATAAGGATGGAGCTGAATTACCCCAGAAAGGCAAGACTGATTTAAGGTCTGTTTTAGCAAGTGTTGTCCTAAGAAGAAGAATCAAGAGGATATAATGATTCCATAGAATACACACACAGACATAAATACACATATCTACCTACATGTATGTATGTACATATATATGTGTGTGTGTGTGTGTGTGTGTGTGTGTGTGTGTGTGAGGGAAGGATCTATAATAAGGAATTATCTCACGTGATTAGGGACTGTGGCAAGCAGTACATGTTCTGTGGATATTGCCTCAAAACTGAAGCCTCTTCTCCTGGAAGGAGGAGGAGGAGGGCTCTTGCAAAGCTCAGGAAGCTAATGAAACAATAGAAAGCATTAGGACTCAAGAGTCCCCCTCCTGAACTGAGGTTATATAAGCAGAGAGCAGTTGCCTGGGAGGAGATTCCTCGGAAGCATCCTGAAGGTTGGGCAGGGAGCTCGAGGGTGAAGCATTGATGAACTGTCACCCATGCTCCAGTGGGCTTCTCAGTGATGTCGTTTTGTTTGAGACACCCAGTGGCCTCATTGGTGCGCCGAGCTAGACTTGGGTAGCATTGTGTCTTTGGTTTCTCAGCAGTGTCCTAATGTGAACAAATGAATCTTTGCTTTCACCTCCCCAGGACTGGTTATTTAACAGGCTGGTGGGATGAAGACCTTGCAGAGCCAATAACGCAGTTCTGATCCAAACACCAGAGGCTGGACACCCAGGAGGGTCACGCGGTGAAGAAGCAGAAGGTCCGCCAGAGAACGCAGTAGTTAGCTTGTCCCATTCAGTCCCTCCAATGACTGGGTGAGGCCTATATTCTTTGTGTAGGGCAATCTGCCTACTTAATGTCACCCAGTTTGAGTGTTAATCTCATCCAAGACATCTTTGAATTTGACACAAGAAATTAAACATCACAACATCTAACACCAGCTAAAGTAATATGATATTAATAAGAAAGATACCAATATGTACTTTAAAATTAGTTGGCAAAATCCAATCTCCTTTCACAATAAATACAGTAAGGAAAAGTAGAAATCGAAAGACACCATTTAGAACATCATACTTAATATTGCAAAACTGAATGCCTGTCCCCTAAGACCAAGACTCAATTGAGAGCTCTGCTCTCACCATTTCTATTCTAGCAGCATGACCAAGTAAGACGAGGCTGGGAAGGGCATCCGAACTGGAAACGAAGGCAGTTACAAGTTCCACGACAATGCTTCAGTTGACAACAGATTTCACTTACAATGCTGGTTTCCAAAACGTTCCAGCACTTGAGTCCTGCCATGTCCACCTTAGCTTGCGAGAGCACTTTTATGAGGCTGGGGCAATGGTGCAGCCACCTGTTAATGCATTTTTCTCAGAACACATCTCCATCATGTCATGGATATCTGAATGTCAGATATATTAAAAGAAGTGCTTTAAAGTTTCACAATTTAAAATCTATGTAAAAAATCAACTGTAGTTCTGTAAACTAGAAATGAGCCGTCTGCAAAAGGGCTTAGGACTGAGCGTAATGGAACATGTCTCTCACCTCCCACTCGGGAGGTGGGGGCAGAAGGATTGTGAGTTTGACAACCGGCCTGGGTCACATCGTGGGACTCTATAGCAAATCATCATCAGTAACAAAATCCCTAAATCAATACACATAAAATGACTTTAAGGAAACAACTTTATGTAATGAAAACCACAATATAAAATAAGTTTATGTTAAAAATTGAAGTTTACACAATAACACTATAAAATATCATTAAATGTAATGCTAAAAGACTCAAGTGAATTAAAAGACAATCTGGGTTTATGGATTCAAGATCACATTGTTAGCATGGCAATAACTTCCTAATTTTTTCTACATTATGCAATTCTTTTCAAAATCTCAGTTGCCATTTTTAATTTTTGCAAAAATTACACCCTGATCTTAAAATCTTGTTGAAATGCAGAGAACCCAGAATAGAAAAAAATTTTGAACAGGAAAAATAAAGGCAGGCCCTCACATTTTCCAATTTCAGAACTTGTAATCAAGTTGTAGCATTCAAGACAGTCCTGGCATGAAGTTAAGACACGGAAATTAAACAGAAGAAAACTCAGATAATAATAATCTCATAGCTTTATGACAAATTGGCTTTCTAGAACATTACCAAGATAACTCAGTGGAGAAGGAAGGGTCCATGGGATGCATTGTTCTGAGACAACTACATATGCACAAGTAGAGAGATGGTATATTCCCCAGAACTTTGAAAATCTTTGGCTACAGAAAAAAAAAATCTTTTTTTTTTTTGAATTTTTTTGTTCATTTTTATTTATTTATATGAGAGTCACAGAGAGATAAAGAGACAGATAGAGAGAGATTGAGAATGGGTGCGCCAGGGCATCCAGCCACTGCAAACGAACTCCAGACGCGTGCACCCCCTTGTGCATCTGGCTAACGTGGGTCCTGGGGAATTGAGCCTCGAACCGGGGTCCTCAGGCTTCACAGGCAAGCGCTTAACTGCTAAGCCATCTTTCCAGCCCAACAAAAACATCTTAATGAATGTTTATGGTGACACAATTCCTAATAGCTAAAAGGTCTAAGTGACCCAAATTACTGATTGATGGATAAAATGTGGTGTCACACAATGAAATACTAATCAGCCTGACAAAGTAACAACTGCAACATGAACAAACCATGAAAATATTCTGACTTTACTTGCAAGCTGCACATATTTAGTCCTACTTACATCCAATGCCCAGGTTTGGATAAACAATGGAAGAATGATAAACTGGTTGGCAAGGTTAGCATGCTAGCAGAGTTATGTTAAGAATAGGGAAGGGTGGGTGGAGAGAACGCTCAGTGGTTAGGACACTTGCCTGTAAACCCTAACAACCCGAGTTTGATCCCCCAGTAACCTATATAAAGCCTGATGCACAAAGTGGCACATGTGCCTGGAGTTCATTTGCTTGCAAATAAATAAAAACTACTTTTAATAAAAGAATGAGAAGCTGGGTGTGGTGGTGCTCTCCTTTAATCCCAGCACTTGGGAGACAGAGGTGGGAGGATCGCCGTGAATTTGAGGCCACCCCGAGACTACACAGTGAATTCCAGGCCAGCCTGGGCTAGAGTCAGACCCTATATTGAAAAAAAAAAGGGAAAAAGAGTGATAGTAATAAGGGAAAACAAGTGGGGGCCAGCATTACCCACTATGATTCAAGACCTTAGATAGTACTGTTATGAAGAAAAGCTGAAGTATATATATTTTGAAACTCTGACATGAAGTAATCTATGTTCTTCAAAGCTTATTCGAGAAGCAGCATGGAGGTGGACTGCAAGTTTAAACATCTAAGTAGGAGGTGATTCGGGCCGGAACTTGGGTAGCAGCCGAGGGAAGAAAATGAAGAGATGAATCTTCCTGTTCTGAATTTCCACCCATTTGGCTTGATTAGTAAAATTGTCTCAAATTCTTCAAAGGAAATTCATGTTATCTATGCATCAGCTCACATTGCACACACAATTACAAAGAAAATTTGAAGTCTACAGGTTGTGCCTACAAATAGCTACTTCAATAGCTTTGCATCAATGAGTTTAACATGAAACAAGAAATGTGTTGGTCTAGTATCTGACATTTGTCAGCTTTTTTTTTTTTTTTTCAAGGTAGAGTCTCACTCTTGTCCAGGCTAATCTGGAATTCACTCTCTAGTCTCAAGCTGGCCTTGTATTCCTGGTGGTCCTCCTACCTCTGCCTCCCAAGTGCTGGGCTTTTATTTTTTAAATATATATACCATGGAGAATGTTGGCCATGAAAAAGAAGCCTTGAAGAGACTAGGGAGATGGATCAGCAATGAAAGGCACTTGTTTGCAAAGACTGCAAACTGAGTTCAAATCCCCAACCACCCATGTAAATCAGGATGGGAATTCATTTGCAGTGGTAAAAAACAACCCTGATGTGTGCACACACACACACACACACACACACACACACACACAGAGCCTTTTTGAAAAAAAGGCTTCAAATATGTCAAGAAATTTGAATCAGCAAAGCCTTTCTTCATAGATAATACAAAACCAAATTATAACCCCATCCATATCTAACTGACACAAATTTGAGGCAAACAAATTTCCTTTCTGTATAATTACATATTAATAGAGAAAGCAAAAGTCTTATTCTAGGGACTGGAGAGATGGCTTAGCAGCTAAGGTGCTTGTTTACAAAGCCCAAGGACTCAGGTTTGATTTCCCAGATCCCATGTAAGCCAGATACACAAGGTGGCACATGCATCTGGAGTTTATTTGCAGTGGCTAGAGGCCCTGGTGCACCATTGTCTCTCTCTCTCCTCCTCCTCTATTCCTCTCTCTAATAAATAAATGAAAATAACTTAAAAAATTAAAAAGAAAATTAATTTTAAAAGTCTATTCTAGTCTTCATCAGCAGATATATACTACATCTCAGGTATCTACCTTCATCCTAAAAGTGAATTAGTGGGCTAGAGAGATGGCTTGCTTAGTGGTTAAGGCACTTGCCTGCAAAGCCAAAGGACCCAGGTTCGTTTCTCCAGGGCCCATGTAAGCCAAATACACAGGGTGGCACATGCATGTGGTATTCATTTGCACTGGCTAGTGGCCCTGGTGCACCCATTCTCTCTCTCTCAAACAAATAAATATTGTCTCTCTGTGTGTGTGTGTGTGTGTGTGTGTGTGTGTGTGTGTGTAAATCACCACCTTTGTTCCATGTCAACAGTGATTTCAAATACATCTTAGGGTGAGTTTATGAAATGAAGTCAACTAGAAAAGAAATGCAAATGTCTCTCATTTGCTGTCTTAAGGTTGTGAGGACTAGAGAGTCTCCTTTTCTGATGGGGGACTGCTTCCGGCAAGCGTCCCTGCTCGCCTTGGATGTGCCTTTCTTGAAAATGAACCAATTTCCTTGGAAACATAACTACTCAAAATCCAATATGAGCAGGACTACCTTTTTATAAAAGGCTTCTCAGAGCCAGGCATGGTGGTGCACACCGTTGATCCCAGCACTCGGGAGGCAGAGGTAGGAGGATCGCTATGAATTCAAGCCCACCCTGAGAATACATAGTGAATTCCAGGCCAGCCTACCTCAAAAAAATAAAAAAAAAGGCTTCTAAGGAATAAAGTTAATGTGTTTGATTGTTAGTAATGATGTATGACTCTATGATGTATTCATACGCAAGAATAAAATGTGAGCTTCCTTCTTTAGCTAAAATAAGGCACACTGATAGATTTATCCATCCTTGGGACTCAATTCTACTTATTAAAAATACTTTCAAAGATACTGAAATTTTAAAAATTTGTTTGCTAATTTCACTTTTTTAAATGCTAGCTAAAGCCAGAGGGTGAATTATTTTCACAAAGTGAGAATTTTCTCTGTGGCATTGTTCCCTAACATTAAACACAAAGAAATTGGCCATACCTTACAAGAAATGACCTCAGAAATATTACCAACTTTTGAGCCTTACTGTATGCCTTTGAGGGGAGACCGTGCCAACAGCAGACCTCCAGAAACCATTACTGCCATCGGGATGCACGTTAGAGAGTAAACAAAGTATGTAAGTACCATAGGTTTCTATAATATGGAAAACGATGTCTTTACCTGGGACATTGGCCAGGATAATCAACTAACTTATTTTCTGTTGGTGGTTGTATTGATAAATGATTTCTGGCTGGTTCTTAAGTTGATATTTAAAATATTTACATTTGTGGTTTCCAGGCTTGCTAAGTTATGATGGAATATAATTTGCATTTCAGTCTATAAAAACAGCAGCTTAGTCCATTATTATGGATGCACCCTATGCAAGATTTAATTTTTCTAAAATTCAATGCATGGTGAAATCATGATCTTTGATTAAGTGCAAACTTCCCAGTCTGATTATCTAAAAGATAATAAAATGAAATAAAATAAAAGATAATAAAAGACGGAGGTTCCATGTTGGTCTTTTGAAACACTCTGTTCACCACATCACTCATGGGCTTAAGCACCCAACAGTTACCCCTCACTCTTTCATGGGGCCCTTCCAGCCTGGCTTTTACTAGCCTCTCTACATTCATCTGAGGCCATTCCTTAGACTCCATTCCACACAATTTGAGTTTCCTGCTTCCTCAGTTTGCCCTGTTGCTGCTCTATCAAACCTTTGCCCACACCCCTCTCTCTGCCTGGGGAATGCTAGCTAACCTTGTTTGAAACCAGATGACCTCTACTCTTTCCTCACCTCTCAGCTCAGAATTCACTCCCCCGGCCTCTGGCCGGGTCTCACTTCTCTATTGCATAAACTCACGGCACCATCGATGCTGATGTCATAACCTGGACCCCAGTGATCACTACGTCTCTATTTGTGCGGCATCTGACAGGTGCCTGTTTTCCCCAAAACCCTGTCACTGCCATGACAGAACAGCCCGCATCTATCTTTCCTCATTTTCACCATCATGTTTCCCAGGGGCTTGCGGCAAGGTTACAAAATAAGGATTTGCACAGAATATTGTCCCATCACTGTAAAGTTTGTGCTGGCAGTGGCCAAGGCAAATTAGATGCATTTTCAATGGTAGATGTGACGCTCTACTAGCAAAGCAGTTTTCCAATGACCACGGAGCCTGATTGTGAGACGTGTTCAGGTCAGGTTAAGACACAGCTATTAGGAGGCCATGGTATTTAGGTTAAAAGTTTTGCTCCATTAAAAATGATACACATGAAAAGCAAGGCCTGTTGAACACAATGTTAATTTCCAACAGCATAAAGCCTTTAATTCTCTCTTGTTAAATTTTTGGCATTCATATTTGTAGTGGTAACTGCACTCCATTTTCAATTGGATACACATTGTCTGAGTTACACAGTATTGTCACGCACTTACACCAATCATTCAAGCTTATGTAATACCCTGCAAAAACCCTGGGAGAGAAAAATGATTAACCCAGTTTTATAGATGTAGTTCAGAAAGGGTAAGGCACTTGTCTGAGCTAGCACAGTCGCAGCCAGGCCAGCAGGGAGCTAAGGCCACAGTGACCCAGATCTACAAAAGCAAGAGGCAGGAAATTTCTCATTGATGAGGACTAGGCACTTGCAAATAGCAGCCACCCAAAGGCATCTTCTCCCATTCAAAATATCAAATGAAGTAGAGCCTTAAACAACCATTAGATTTGTCTGCTACTTAACATTAGCATTTCACTCAAGCAAGTGACTTAATGACTAAGCCATCTCCCTGGGCCTCAGGACCTCAGTCATACCTGAAAATGGCACCTGTCATTCTGTCACTCTGTAGAATGTCACAAATTCTTATGAGTTATTAGGTGACCAGAGGTCTTTTGGTGTGCTTCTTCTTTCTAACAAACTGAATCTGACTAGTCCTTAGTTGTTAAGCATCATTGTTACTCAAATTTGGGGGAGACTATTTCTAACATTAAATGTTATACTCCAAAATGAGCATTTTCAGCAGTGAAAGAGTTACCTTTATAGAATACAGAACAAATGGGTGTCTTCTTTACACCCCCTTTTTCAGATGAGTGGCAGGTGGCAGGGGACATCTTCATCTGATCATTTCTTCATTTGTGTGATTCTAGCACAGCAAGATCCTTACAATGCACCACGGCAGCTGATTTCAGACATCCATATCTTTGGGGGTCCCATTCTCTCAGCCATAAGAAAGAATATTGTTCATTATTCTGTCGTTATATCTCAAAGCCATAGGGCCATTTTAAAACAAGTTATAAGCGCAAACATGGGCACCTCTCACTTCCCCCAGTGCAGCCTCACTTGCTGAAATCTAACTCTGGAGTTTCAGGTCTTCATTTCCTCAAAATCTCCAAGCCCGGGTGAGTCAGCCCCCTTTGAATCTGATTAGACGTTGGAAAAGAGTCAAAATCTAGTCAGCAAATAATGTGTGCAATTAAGCAGGAGAGCTCCATTTAGGCTAAAAAAAAAAAAAGTTAAAATGAAAAAGACTGAATTTCTTGGGTGGCTCATGGACTGGCTCCAATGTTGACTACAAAAAAAAAAAAGAAAAAAAAAAGGAAATACAGGGCTGGGGAGATGGTTTAGTGGTTAAGGTGTCTGCCTGCAAAACCAAAGCATCCCAGTTCGAATCTTCAGGACCCACGTAAGCCAGATGTAGAAGGGGGCGCATGCATCTGGAGTTCATTTTCAGTGGCTGAAGGCCCTGGCGCACCCATTCTTTCTCTCTGCCTTTTCCCCTCTCTCAAATAAATAAATAGTATACAGCTTTTAAATGAAGTACAGTATAAATACTTCATTATTCTACAACAGGCCAACATGAATCCCAGGTTCTGCAGGGTCGTGATCTCAATGCACATCTGATAAATGTGGTATGTTTGTGTGTGCATGTGTAAGTGTGAACACGTGCTTAAATTTGATTTTTAACACTGGAAATGTAACTCAGTGGAAAAACACTTCCTTAGCATGTGTGTAAAACAAAGGGGGGAAGGAGAGGAAAAGGGGAGAGGAAAAGGAAGGGGAGGTGAGAGAAGAAGAGGGGAGAGGAGAATACAGAAGGAAGAGAGGAGAGGAGAGGAAAACTGGGAATAAAGAGAAATGATGGTGGAGATGACTCAGTGGTTGAAAGTGCATACTGCTCAAGCTTAGTCACCAGAGATCAGATCCTCCAACATCCTGACCCACACTGGAAGGCAAGGACCAACATCCTCTGGTTCTTCTCTGATCTCTACATAGGTGCTATGGCATGCATATGCCCATACATGGACACACACACGTGCACACACACACCCATGAAAAAAGTGTTGCTGTTGTTGTTGCTTTTTACAGAGTATTCCTGCGATTTTTGTTGCCAATAGTTTATTCCTTATTTTCTGCCAATACACTCAATAATGCAAAACAGGTTCCTAATTGTTAACCAGACAGTTTAAGACTATCACTTGTTAGGTTGTACAGATGATTTTAGTCTCTTCAGGTCTTGTTATAGTGACCTAAGTGGGTGACTTGATGGTGGGCTGCTGTTGACTTGTTTGTGTAAAACTTATGTCGCAAGATCTGGTTCCCCCTGCAGTCTTTTGTCAAAATGTGAGGTTGCCATGTCCCTGGGTTGTAATTTTTTTTTTCTCTATCTAGTTTGCTGCGCAGTCTGGCAGTTCTTCCCAGCCCAGCCCTGCAGCCACCTTCTAGAGCAGAGCAATCAAGCCAGCTTCGGGCCGGGTGTGCAGAATAAGCAGGCCTGTGGGTGCAGCCACCTTTCAACCACGAATTCTCCTGCTTTACCTTCAATGCAGCTAGGAATCGTCACAGCAGGCAGCTAAAGGGAAACCAGGCACTGGGCTTCCATAGACCAGCTTTTCTCTAGGCCCAGCACCTTCAACTTACATCAGGATGGAAGAAACTGGAAGATTTACAAGGCAGTTTTCAAGACAGGCAAATGGAGCCCCACTTGACCTCTTCCTCTTCCCATAGAGGACCCTTCCCTTTGCAGGGATCTTTTGAGACATCCCAAGCAGGTGGAGTGGGGTGAGGGGTTCCCTTAATTCAATCCCAGTGGGCTGCAGCCACGGGCAGCCCCACACCTCTAAACAGATGTTCCTTTCCCATCTTCTATATTTCATCTCTCCACCTTCAGACTTCTTTTTATTGCAAATACAAAATGTGGAATTGGGTGACTAACATTCTTTGGGTGACAGAGAATAAGTTATCTTCCACATTGCTAAGAACACAGAAAACTGAAGCAGCTTAAACCCAAGGCTGATACTGAGGATTGGACACTTGGTGCTGCTTTTACATATCACAGAGAGTGGACACGGTGAGAAGTGGCATTTCCAGAAACAACAGGATCGTTCAGCCCAACACTCTGTGAGCCAAACATCCTGACTGAAGCAAGCAAATAGCACGAGAAGACTGCTTTCTTGGCGTACATTCATGCTTTTAAAATATGAACCACTTAAAGACACTTCTATGCAGTTTGTAATCCATCCAGAAGCATTGAGCGATTTGAAGCAATGTCCTGCTAAAGCTGGACGCTAAAGTCAGATTTGATGAGCTCATTTTAATTTTGTTAGCATCCCCATAATTTTAGTCATCCTGGAGGAACACTGAATTGGGGATCCAGAAGACCTGTATAGCTGTCTGATTATAATCACTTCATGCTTCTATGTCTTTTCAAAACCTGTACCAGTGATCATTTTTGTTCTGTATTTTCACAATGTAATAGCAAAATTAAAATGGCATAATACGTAGGAGTCAGGCTGGTATAGCCTAAAGAACTTAGACTTTGGAATCAAGTCATTTAAACCATTTATACTAAATATTGGAGTGTGACCCTGAGCAAGTGATTGCACATTTTAAAGCAGGAAGCAGTAATATCTACAATTAGGACTGCTGGGAGGTTTTAGAAAGATTAAGTGTCAGCCAGAGTCTGTTACAAAGTTGACATTAATAATAATAAACCATTGAAAAATAAAAGGCTTTCTCAAACATAAAACATCTTGTGCAGTCCCTAAGAGCTGTATAAATGACGACTGATGGGCCACACTTCACATTGATGAGCGACATCATGGCTAACACAAGAAATCAGGAAGTGGGGCTTTGGTCCAGGCCTGGTCATGAGTGAGCAAGGAGTGAGTTCAAAGTTAACCCATTTTTTAAAAAATATTTATTTTCAGGGGAATGGTGAGATAGAGCCTCTAGATGTTGCAAACAAACTCCAGATACATGTTCCACTTGGTGTATCTGGTTTTACATGGGCACTGGAGGAAATCAAACCCAGGTCATTAGGCTTTGCAGACATGTACCTTAACTGCTGAGCCATTTCTCCAGCCTCTAACTCAAAATCTTATCACTGAAATATGGCTATAAAAATGTCAAAACAAACGAATTTCCAGTCTAAAAGGATGCATCATTTATATTAAAGTAATGCTAACAGACCCACCAAGGCTCAGGAACCACTGGGGAGAGGGGTGGGGAGATTGCAAGAGCCACAGGGTAGGCAGAAATACTCTTAAGGTACAGTTGTGTTCCCTGAAGAGAGTCCTCAGGGAAAGTGGGAATGAGGGAGAGGGGAATATAAAACCAAAACCTCTATAAAAAATGAAAATAAATAAATGAATAATTGAAAAACAAAAGTTTCAAAAACCCACAGATAAAAGGGTGATAGAAACTTCATGGTCATTTTCACCCCAAATACAGAACTTCCAAGTTTATTGTCCATTAAAATTAACATCGTTAGTTTGGTTAAAATTATGAATAATTCCATATGATAACACTTTTCCTGAGTCTTGCTTTTACTGCGAAACAAGAGTGTGAGTTCTCAACTTGCCCAGCTCTTCCTGTAGTGGTCTCCTGGAAGTGGTGGTGGGTGTGACTTCAGTTAAAGACTACATGCAGACATTTGGACCTTGGGTTTGCATTGTGTTTTAAATTGTATCCCAGTGGCCAATCTACCCTTGGAATTTTGAACAGTTGAATTCAGGACACCAATCACCCGTGTGAATAAGCAGGAAAGCCACATAGAAGGTTTCATGCAGATGTTTATCCTGTCAAGTTTCCTTTCAAGGGCATGCTGGTAAACTAACTCTCGAGGGATAGAGAATAAAAACTCTCATTTGACAATTGCCAAAATGTAAATCCTCCCTACGATCCTTGATATTGAATAACAACAGTTTCCCAAGTACCTACATACGTGACATGAGAGCCAGGGAGTGAGTCCCACTGAGAGAAGGGAGCAAATAACGAACCAACGACGGAAGCTTCTTCGAAGGAACCAATTAGAAAGGCTCGTGGCCAAGACAGGGAGCTCTGCCATGTGGGCAGCTGGCTGCTAGCTGGGCATCAGACTGTTGTGATGTCTTCCTGTGCTGAAGCTCTGAGGACCATGGAAATGTTGGCCGAATGTCAAGGGCAGCACAAATCCCTGGCACCCACAGCCAGGTGCTGCCCATCCCTCCGCTGCTAAGACTTGTATTTTCTTTCTTTGTCTCTCTTGCTTCACTTTGTTTCTCATCTTTTTATTTTATTTTTAATTTATTTTATTATTATTTTTTGTGTGGGGGAGGTTGAGGTAGGGTCTCACTCTAGCCCAGGCTGACCTGGAATTCACTATGTAGTCTCAGGGTGGCCTCGGACTCACGGTGATCCTCCTACCTCTGCCTCCCGAGTGCTGGGATTAAAGGTGTGCGCTACCACGTCCAGCTTATTTTTATTTTTAAAAAATATTTTTATTTAGTTGTATGCAGAGAGAGAGAGAGATTGAGAATGGGCACTCCAGGACCTCTGGCCATTGCAAAGGAACTCCAGATGCATCCCTCACTTTGTACATCTGTTTTCATGCGGGAATTGAACCCACATTGTTACTTCTCAGGTAAGTACCTCAACTACTGAGCCATCTCTTCAGCCCTTGCCTCATTTTGTGATTCACAAAAATCAACTTCTCTCTCTCTCTTATACACACACACACACACACACACACACACACCTCCAACAGCTCCAGTTTTGCCTCTTTTCTATAACATCGATTTTGAATTGTTTTTAGAGTCATGAATTGAGCAATCTTTTCATGTGTACCTTGATTAAATAGGAAACTTAAGACAGAAAACTCAAGTTTTATGATCTGTACTGCAATTATAAATGAAATACTTCATAACTAGTTTCTTTTAAATTATCCTAATCTAAGGGCTGGAGAGCTGGCTCAGGAATTAAGGTGCTTGCCTGCAATGCCTTACAACCTGTGTTTGATTCCTCAGGACCCAAAGTAGCCCATGCATCTGAAATTCATTGCCTAAATTATCTTAATCTGGCCGGGTGTGGTGGTGCACGTTTTTTAGCCCAGTACTTGGAAGGCAGATGTAGGAGGATCACTGTGAGCTCAAGGCCAGCCTGAGCACAGAGTGAGCTCCAGGTCAGCCGGGGCTAGAGGAAACCTACCACCAAAAATAAAAGAAAAGAAAATAATTTAATTTAATTAAAAAATAAAAAAAAATTATTCTAGCCTATCTCCCCCTGCACAATTTTATTGGTAGTCCCACTAAATAGTATTTGAAGGTCAAACAACTTAAGTCTCAAATTTAACTTTATCCAAAATGTATTCTGTGTTCATATAATTTTGTTGCAAAAGAAAACCAATATATTGATATCATTGGCTGTCTTTACATAAGTGTTAAGTTCCTAGAAAAACAGAGGCCAATATGGTCAGAATGGGATTTTTGCTGATATATTCCCCATAAAAGAGACATCAGAGACATTAATTTCTGTTCTCTCTCTCCTTGGATATAAGCTGATAATTATAGTCATATATAAATTGATATTTCCACTAGTAGAATATGTTTTTTCTTGGAATTCTTGATTGTCAAATCTAATAACATCTTGGTTTCTTACATAAAACTACACCATCATTTGCTACAGATTTTCCTGTAGCAATATTCCTTATGTTTTTCTATTTTTGAGGCCCAAAGGGCATATGTCTGTATGTATAAAAATCATATCTAAAATCACATTTCGTTTATATCAGAACTCATATGTGTTAAACCTTATGCACCATAGAGCACTAAATTGCAACAAATACATTACTTTTAATAATACAGTTTTAGTGATCCTTCTTAAGGTGAAATTATTTTTAAAACCTTTATATATTTTATTTTTATTTTTAATTATTTATTTGAGAGAAAGAGAAACAGGCAGATAGACAGAATGGGGTGTGCCAGGATCTCCAGCTGCTGCAAACTCCAGACTCATGTGCCACCTTGTACATCTCACTTACGTGGGTCCTGGGAAATCAAATCTGGGTCCTTTGGCTTTGCAAGCAAACACTTTAACCACTGAGCCATCTCCCCAGCCATACCACCTTTTTTAATTGACGAATTTTCACGCATGTACATGATGTAGTTTGATCATAATCCCCTCCCGTTGCCTTCTCTTGTACTCTCTCCCTGTACCTCTTTCATTGAACTCCATTTCAACCAGTCTGTCTTCTATTTTCATGTCTATTTTTTTTTCCTGTCCTCCAACATACATCACAGAATGTTGATGCGTCCCATATCATAAAGGTCGTGGGCAGGTAACAATAATCTCTGTGAGGTCATGAATGTAATGGCCACTTTATTTCCAGAAAACAGTGTTACAAAGACCCCCATCCTATGGCTCTTGCATTCTTCCTGCCCCCTCTTCCACAGTGTTTCTTGAACCTGGGAGGGCCTGACAGAGATGTCTCATTTAGCACTGAGCACTCAGTAGTCACTTATTCTTGGTACTTTGATGAGACTTTGGAATCGTCCCAATAGAAGGTGGCATTCTTAAAGGAATCCAGGGTTGCACAAAGCAGTGTATCAGAAATGCTGTATGAGAGCCAGGCATGGTGGTGCATGCCTTTAATTCCAGTCCTTGGGTGGCAGAGGTAGGAGGATCGCAGCGAGTTCAAGAACACTCTGAAATTGCATAGTGAATCCAGGCCAGCCTGGACTAGCGCGAGACCCTACCTCAAAACAACAACAAACAAAATGTTGTACAAGGTTTGAGAGTGAGTGTGCCATGGCCTAAGAAAGTTCCATGGAGAAAGAAACTTTTATTTTTTAAAAAATACAAATAAAACAATCCACTGAATTGGAAAGATGACTTAGTGATTAAGGTACTTGCCTGCAAAGCCTAAGGACCCGAGTTCAATTCCCCAGTACCCATGTAAGCCAGATGTACAAGGTGGCGCTTCTGTTTGGAGTTCGTTTCAGTGGCTAGAGGCCCTGGTGCACTCTCTCTCTCTCATAAACAAATCAATACAAATAAAAACTATATATATTTTTTTAATTTAGAAAAAAACAGTGTTGGAAAGCCAAGACAGCATCAACACCATCACCTACATCTTTCCCATTTCCAAATGAGGAAACCAGGTGTCCCAAAGCTACTCACTTTCTCTGCTAAACTGGTAAAAGTCCCCAGTGATGGGTGTGGAGGAAAGACACAAGGAGGGCCCCGCTCACAATGAAGCAATGGCCCAGGAGGTTGGTGGTGCTTCACAGGGGACCTCCCTGCCCCTGGGTTTTATTTCAGAACCACAAGGAGTTTACTAAGTCACTAAAGGAATGGGAGCCTCTTCATGGCAGAGCAGAGCATCCCAGAGGACAAAACGCAGCATCAGGACCTTGGGGAGCTAGCGGTAGAAGGGAGAGATGGAACGCCGAGTGAGCTACAGGATAAAGATTTAGGTAAAGCCAAGATCCAAAGATGGACTATCATGTCCTTGTATGCGCATCATTCTGTCTTAAGGAAACAAACAGAAGCTGTTTTGGCATACATTTCTAAGCAACATATGCATCATTGTTTTATTTTATTTATTTATTTGGGAGAGAGAGAGAGAGAGAGAGAGAGAGAGAGCAGGTATATATAGAGAGAATAAGCATGCCAGGGCCTCTAGCCACTGCAAAGGAACTCCAGACACATAAGCCATGTGGGTGCTGGGGAATCAAAACTGGGTACTTGGGCTTTGCAGACCAGCGACTTAACCACTGGGCCATCTCTCCAGCTGTACAGTTGGAAGTTTTTCATAAGTGTTCTTATAATAATGAAATCAGCTGACATTTATTTAACGTTTATCAGGTGCTGTGATAAGCAGAGCACAAAGTCACCTCCTTCAATACTTAACGTGTGTCTGTGTGTTAGGCCCCATTTTTCTTTTTCATTCCATGGATAAGAACATTCAGGTTAAGAATGAAATTCACACTGCTGGAGAGAGGCCGACTTGGGGCCTGAATGAAGCTTTTATAATTCTGAAGTCAGTATCTCCTCGCCCTCTTTAGGAATTAATTCCCTATGTGGAAAAATCATGTCTCACATATTATGATTCACACCACCATATCCTATGACTAAATCGGGCATCTTACATGACCATTCATTATTTGTCCAACTACCTACTTGCAGAAAATCCAGTCAAATGTTTGTTTGGCGTTTTGGTCTTTCCCCTTGAAGATGTATGGGTTTTATTTGTTTGTTGTCTGTTTTTTTCTTCAAAAGTGACTTAGTTAAAAAAGACATAACTATATCATTTTGGGTAAGAAGCAACTCGGAAATGGATTCAGAAACTCAAGAGAATTTCAAAAACTTATAGAGCTTTAAAAGAAAATTTCCAGAAATAACTCTTGGCCACTGTATATTTCTGAAGTGTGAAACTGCAACCCCTTGCCAGGTCCTCCTAACAAAATCTGTGAAAATCAAAGGACATAATCTGGTTGGATTGCTTCTGCCATGAAAGCTATACTGAGTTGCAGATAAATCTGGCTGAAATGTTCCACTCTTCCCAAAGGAAGCAGCTGGTCTATGGTATAAAAAGCAAATTGGTGAATAAAATTCACACTCTTCAAAATGTGCGAACACTGGTAATTTTTTTTTTTCTCCATGACTGCTTTCTTCTAAAGCTAAACCAAGGAGGCAAACACTTATGTATAAAAATTCATTTTTAATTTAAATTTCTGTCAATTTTCTTGGTAAAATGTTCTGTTTATGGTATTGAAAAGAAAGGGCTAGCATGTGTGTATATACACACACATCACACATACAAATACACTGCCCTTCTATCTTCCAAAACTAAGCTATGGGGTAAAGAAAAATCTTTGAGTCAGTTAAATATAGAACTTAACTATAGGATTTAACTATGAGATTCTGAAGGTATAACTGAGAGACATGAATATATTGCTGCATAAATGGATAATTTTAGTAGTAGGATGCTTCTGAACTTGGTATCAGTAACTCACATATTATTAACCCTAAATTTAAAATTGAGAAGACCCCACCTTGTAGCAGGCATTCATGTAACATGAATTTCCATGGAACCTAACACAATCAAGCAAAGAAGTGAATTTTATAGCTCAAACCCACTTGCCCCTTGGTTCATCAAATTAACTACACTTACACTTCATCTGTCATACTGAGAGTCTGTCCAGAAAGGCACACATCTTCCAGGACACAATTCTCTAGGTTGGATCTCCTACATATTCTTGAACATTTTTAAGATTTTTAAATAGGAGTCGCAAATATAATGTGTATTTGCTTTTATTGCAATAACACCATTTTTAAATAAACTAATTTCAGAATAATTTAATATTTACAGAAAAATTATAAGATGATTACAATACATACAGAGTCCCTCTATACCTTCATAGTCTGTGGCTATGATAGTTTCTTAAAAATTAAAAAAAAAATGGAAAGTTGTGGGTTTTTTTGAGGTAGAGTCTCGCTCTAGCCCAGGCTGACCTGGAATTCACTATGTAGTCTCAGGGTGGCCTGGAACTCATGGTGATCCTCCTACCTCTGCCTCCTGAGTGCTGGGATTAAAGGTGTGCACCACCATGCCCGGCTCACAACATGGACAGTTTTAAGGAGCACTGCTCAGATATTTGTTGACGTTCCTTCCATTGATATTTGTCTTATTTTTTTTCTCATGTTTAAGCTGGAGCTATACACTTGGGGGCCCTTAAAGGGTGGAACATGGCTTCCACACAACTTGTCACTGCTGTGTTGACCTTGGTCATCTGGCAGAGTAGTAGTTTTCAGCTATAAAGTTAATTTCTATTTGCCTTTCCATCTGTATCTTTGTAGCAAAGTCATTATGTGCAGCTCACACTTAAGCAGCAGAGAGTTATGCCGTCCTTTCTCCTCTCTCATTTATTTTCTCATTCAACTATTTAGAGCAGTAAGGATGCATGCATGCATACTTACTTTGTTGGGTCACTGTCTAAGATGCCTATCTTACTGACTTCTTCAAACTGATCTGATATGGCCACCAGGATGCTCTAAGATGGCACCTGTGTCCCTTTGAAACATCTCACTCCTTGTGGGTTTGTTTGTTTTGATTTTTGAGTAATTGTTTGCTTTCTGACATTACAATGTGATTTATACTTATCTGGTAGATTTCCTGTCTTACTTCCAGAATAAATCATTTCTCTAAGGACCCTAGCTGCTGGTTACCTTTATTGTAAGTAATAATAAAGATCAAAATCTACATATATGACACATTCATTTATAGTAGAGTGTTATTGGTTCTAGATTTACTCAGCTGATCAGTTGAGGAAATATGTGTGTACACTGACTAATGCATATGCATGTATCTATAAATATTACTGGTCATTACCATGAGTGTCTCTTCAAAACCAAATATGCATTCATATTGATGTCTGCAACTCTAACTTAAACCAGTTGGGTCATTTTAGTTTCTCTTTTATTTAACTGAAAAATATCACTCAAAGTGACAAAACTGACTCTCATTAACTGCCAGAAATTTATTTAATTATTCAATTCCAGTAGAAATATACATTTGCAACAGATCATTGACCTGTATTCTAATGGGAAAAAAACTTTTAAGAACTACAGTGTGGTAATTGTGTATATCTTTAACAAATTAATTATTTTTGCATGTGGGTGGCATTTATGCACATGTGTATGCATGTGCAGGTTTGCATGTATGTGAGAGCATGTATGTGTTTATATGTGCGAAAGCATATGTGTGAGTGCATGCCTGCATGTGTGTATGTGTGTAGACAAGAGGACAACCTCAAGTGCTATCCTCACGAATTCCACTGGCATCTTTTGAGACAAGGACTCTCACTGGTCTCAAGCTGACCAGCTGGGCTAGACTAGCCAGTGAGCCCCAGACTGACTTTGATTAGCACGTTTAATCCTTTCTCTATTTCATACATTTGTCATATAGTTAGACTGTGTGGTATAGCCATCGTACTATAAAAGAAAGGAAGCAAAATATATTAACCTATGTCATTTTATATCAGATGCCAGGAGGTTTAAACCAGAATCATATTTATACTAGATTCTGAAGTACTTTAAGCATTGTATTTAGTTCAATTCTGTGGGCAAGGAGTCTATTCACAAGGCTTGTAACATAAATAGGCACTCACACATATGCACATGAATCTAAATACTACCTCTGAATCCATTCTCTGTAATAAATTTAAGTATAAATATAATATTGAGGTGTTTCATATTTTAGTTTCTGATCAGCTAAACTACCTTTAATAGATATACTTTTTAAAGAATACAAGAATATAAACCTGATCAGAGATGACGCCACCTATATTGGTTTTTCTTCTTTCCTCACACTTTAACGTAAAGGCAAAAGGAAATTGCTTTAGCTACTTGGCTTCTTTCACTATTGAAGCAATTCTGAGGACTGCACAGGTAAGGGCTGTGCACAAAGTCAAAGTCAGGGCTTTGCTTCAGTGACTCAAGTCTTTGCTCCATAAAGGGATGGTAGCATACAAAACAGAGATGGTCCATACATAATGATCACTTGGCATTATGGGCTTATTTGAGAGTAATTATTGTGTGACTGGTACAAAAGGTTTCCGAGCATGTCCTAAATTTCTTATTTATAAAATTATGTTTGTCTTCCCAAAATAGAGTAGGGATAAAATGGCTTTTATGTTTATTTTCATTGCTTTATGATTTAAAGAAGGGATATTTACTCGTTAAAGTGATTGAGAAAGTAATGGCAAGGTTTTGTAACCATCACCTACATTAGAGAATTACAATTGCATAGCCACAATGAGCATGTTCATTTCCCATCATAATGCAAGCCATTGTGCCTCTATGCATAGCCTGTCTTTTGATAATAGCTGAAAATTAAGGTGGCCCCCAAACTTCTCCCAAACACCAAAGAGAGAGGATGCTCAAATGACAACATTGTGATCAGGGCTTTCAAAGGCCACAGTCACAAGTTTATAAAATAGCTGAATGCTAAGACTTTCAATGAGTTCTCTCATACCAAGCCCTCGGGTCATCTAAAGGGGTCATTGATGTAAGCTGTGACTCACATAATCTGCATCCTGAAGTAACAAAGAGATTCATAACAAAAGCTCAAAGGCATTCATTTAAAAAAAAGAGAAAAACTCAAAGCAAAAACTCCAAAGAAAATTTTTGTCTATTCCAATCTATTTGTGTTAACTTTTTTTTTTTTTCTCTAAATGATGTCTGGTGAGAAATTCAAATGGATTTAATGTGATTTAACATCCAGCTATTCATTACATTATTGACACATTAAATTAGTGACTGACTTAAAAATGAGTGATGTCACTATACTTAATACTCGGGAAATCAAATTTGTTTTGTACCTCATTTAACAGGTAAAGAGAAAGTTATTCATTCATAAAAAATATTCTAGAACTGAGTTACAAAGTGTTAGAAAGTAAAGGCATGGTGATTTATAGCACGTGTGATAGAAAAGATTTAAAAAGAAAGTAGAACTGGAAACATTTAGTTAACCACAGAAAATGTTAAATTCTGCAGAATTTTAAAAAAAGATATCACATTCATGAAAATCAATAGATCACTTTGAAGAGAATACCAAAGAGGTAAATAGACATCACTGGAGTTCTAAGAAATGGAAAAATTATAAAAATATAATATTTATTGGAAGGTAAAATCAAGATAATCTTTCAGGAAGTAGGAAATTGTTTTGAAGGAACATAAAGAAAATGTAAGAAGCTTAGAGCAGTACAGGAGATCCAATATATGATATACAGAAGTTTCAAAAGAGAGAAAACACTAGGAGGAAAATAAAATGGAAACAGAAAGACTATTGTTGTAGATTTTAAAAGCTTAGGCAGGGCTGGAAAGATGGCTTAGCAGTTAAGGCATTTGCCTGTGAAACGTTAGGACACAGGTTCTATTCCCCAGTACCCATGTAAGCCGGGTACACAAGGTGATGCATGTGTCTGGAATTCATTTGCAGTGGCTGGAAGCCCTGACATACCTACTCTCTGTCTCTCTCTTTCTCTTTCTCTCTCTCTCTCTTAAATAAATAAGTGAAAACTGAAAAAAGCTTAGGCAAAGACTCATATCAATACTTTACACTCCATTATTTCACATACTATCTATGATGAGTAGCTCCTAGAAGATTCCAAAGATTAAAAACAAACAAAAAAATTGATCAGGTAGATAGGAATAACAGGAAGACTGACATCAGATTTTGCAACAGCACAGACAGCTCTATGACCTGGATCTCTGGGAAGTATTCTTAAGTTGGATAAACCTCATTGAGTGAGGGTACAATGCAAACTTTTGCAGATACACAGGTTTTCAATATTTTTTTAAATCTTATATGGACTCCATAGTAGGAAACTACTAAGAAACTACTCTAAAGAAAGATGAGATAGGAGCCCTGAAACTTTGAAAACAGGGAAGATCAGAGGTCAGTTCCTTCCCACAAAAGCGCTAAGGGGAAGACCTACCACGGTGGCTGCAGAGAAAGCCTGGCGCTCACACGAAACTCATGAGTAGTAGAAGAGAAATTTCTAACAGAATTTTTCTAAAGGAAAGTGGTAAGTTCGGTTTTTGATATGTTTCATCACATGGGAAACAATATTTATTAGTGCTCCACATGTCTCAGAAACATTTGGGGGGCTGGAGAGATGGCTTAGCAGTTAAGCACTTGCCTGTGAAGCCTAAGGACCCCTGTTTGAGGCTCGATTCCCCAGGACCCACGTTAGCCAGATGCACAAGGGGGCGCATGCGTCTGGAGTTTGTTTGCAGTGTCTGGAGGCCCTGATGAGCCCATTCTCTCTCTCTCTCTCTCTCTGCCTCTTTCTCTCTCTGTTGCTCTCAAATCTATAAATAAAAATAAACAAAAAAAAATTTTAAAAAAGAAACATTTGGAAGGCTGGGTATGGTGATGCATGCTCTCAATCCCAGCACTTTAGAAGCAGAGGTAGGAGGATCATGATGAGTTTGTGGCTAGCCTGGGACAGAGTGAGACCCTACCTCAAAAAAAAAAAAAAATGGGTAGGTCCAAAGAAGGTGCAGTAATTTTTTTAAACAAATCAATTAATTATTCAAACAAAAAAGTCAAGTTGTGTAATAAGTGAAGCAATAATACAGGCTACATAGGCCATCGTTTATCCAAAATACCTGGGAACTGAAGTGTTCAGATTTAGAAAACTGTGGGATAATTTGTATATTCATGATGAAATATCTTGAGCATTGGGCCTGTTGCAGTCAGCTTCCCATTGCAAGAGCAGCTTGGGGAAAAAGAGTTTATTTTGGCTTACAGACTTGAAGGGAAGCTCCATGATGGCAAGGAAAACAATGACATGAGAAGAGGGTGAACATCACCTCCTGGTCAACATCAGAAGGACAACAGCAGCAGGAGAGTGTGCCAAACACTGGCACAGGGAAGCTGACTATAGCACCCCCCAAAGCCCAGGAGGGTTTAACTCCCAAATTGCCACCACCTAGCATTCAGAACACATAAGTTTAGCGGGGGACACCTGAGTCAAATCACCACAGGGCCCAAGGACCAAGTGAACATTAGAGTCACTTATGTTTCCTATACACACAAAGTCACAATACATTAGGATACAATTTTTTTAGTGTGTCTGCATTTTGACTGGCCAGTCACATGAGGTCAGGTGTGGAACTTTTCACGTTTGGCTTCATGTTGATACTGAAACGTTGATGCTGGATGTTTAGTTCATAGATGCTCATTGTTTAGAACACTGCTTCACTCAGGGATAGATCATAAATGCTCCCTATAGACAAAAGAAAGCTGTAATATGAATGCAGGAAAGAAATTAAAGAGAGTATAAGAGAGGTGGATCCTTCGTTACCATGAAGTAAAAAAAAAATACATATATAATGCATGCTAATCATTAAACATCAGAATAATCAATTTTTTGCACATGTGAATGCACACACATACATGTACATGTGTGTGATATACACATAGGTGTTGCACCCACATGTGGACATGGATGTGGATGCAGATGTGGGTACCCTGTGTGTGGAGGCCAGAGGAAATTATTGCTCTTGAACTGTTTCCTTGAGGTGGAGTCTCTCACAGAACCCAGAGCTACCATTTTTCCATCCAGACCAGATGACCAGCAGACCCTAGCAGTTCTCTGGTCCCCACAGGATTGGAGTCACAGACAGGCATAGCCATGCCAAGCTGTTTATGAGGCTGCTAGGACATCAAATCAGATGCACTTCTTTGTAAGTTAATTATCTTAGGTGTCTATAAAGCTGGGTGTGGTGGTGTAGGCCTTTAACCCTAGCACTCGGGAGACAGAAACGGGAGGACCACCATGAGTTTGAGGTCAGGCAGGAATTACCAAGTGAGATCCAGGTCAGCCTTGGCTAGAGTGAGACCCTACCTTGAAAAAACTAAAAAAAAAAAAATCTATGAAATTAATAAACAAAATACAAGTTTAAGCAGAATACAATAAGGTAAAGTTACCTTTACCTTGTTGGGACAAAGCACCTGACTTAAAGCAGCTGATGAGAGGCAAGTCTTCATTTTGGCGTCCAGTCTCCAGGGGAAGTTGATGGTGGCAGGGGACAGCATGGCATGAGCAGAGGCTGGACATCACCTCTGCCACAGCAGGTGGAACACAGCAGCCGGAACATGAGCAGAACTCTGGCGAGGGGGAGCTGGCCGTAACACCCCGAAGCCTGACCCAACTAACACGCCTTCTGCATCAAAGCTCTACCTCCCAAATTGCCACCCGGTGGGGACCAATTATTCAAAACACATGAGTTTCTGGGGCACAACTGATTCAACCCACCACAGTATGTACCTCAGTCCAAACCTGACTTTTCATAGGTCAGCTTTAGAAATGGAAATCTCAACCAATCCAGATAGGAGACCGTGAGAGGGTAACACGAGGTGACAGGAAGGGGGGAAAGGACAAAATGATGCGTGTAGTGTAAAACAAAGTAAGCTAAGTTGGGGAAATGTGAGTAATGGAAACAAACAAACAACAACAACAAAAAAAAAAACAATTATTTGAAAGCACCACAATGAAGCCTAATTCTGCATAAGCTAACAAATAAATTACAGAAAGCATTATCATTTCTGTAAACGTTCCTCAGAGACACAGTCAGTTCTCACTAGAAGATCTAGCAAAGGTATCTGAAGTAAAAAGAACCTTCACCTCATCCGTCAGCTAACCTAGCTCAAGACCCAGCCCTAGGGAGGAAGACTGCCTTCCATTTCATAGCGTAGCCTCTTTAAACAAACTCCAAGTTTATAATTAAGCAACAAGTTCCCTCAGGGATTAAAAAAAAAAATCTAGAAAACCAGGTATTGGTTTGGTAAGGGAAGTTAAGAGAATAATTGGGTTGTTTATTTCCTTTTCTACTAAGAGTGTGCTTCCTTGCTTTAGTAAGCTTGCAGTAGCAAACATATACATATTATGGCTCCATTCTTTTTGAGGCAGGGTCTCACTATGTAGCCCTGGCTGGCCTTAATCTTAAAGTGATGCCCCTGCCTTTTAACTCTGTAGTCCTGGGATCACAGGCATGTGCCAATGAGGCCCAGCTGGAGTGATGCTGAATGAGGGTATGAGACTAACTTGAATGTCAACATGCAGTGGCTGGAGTAATTTTAATAGTGCTCCAATTACATAACAGCATTGTAGTTCATCCAGATTATACCACAACACAGCAAAGAGTGCTGGACGGTGACAATCTGACAGCTGTGGTTTAGCAGGCAATGCTAAATCTAGAAATGCCATAAAATACTTGTTAGTTTGTGGCACTGCCCATATCCAGAAGTTACTTCTATAAGGAAGCCAATATGCAAGAGGGTAGTTTAAATCTCATCCTGTGCTTTGCAAACTATTGCCTGTGATAACATGGAGGCAGGACAGTGATTGACAGGAAAAGTTAAGTGGAACATTCTACAGCGGCCACATCAAACCCCTGAGCAGATAAATCAAAGATGTGCAGTTCTCAGTGGAGTGTGATGACCTCGTTCCCTTAAGACTGAGTTTTTCATTTCTTAATTTTAGTAACTCCTGACTTGATACAGATTGAAGTGACTAACTCCAGGAGGAAGACTAGAGCTGATGAGGACAGACTAAAGGAAAATCTAAAATGTAGAGTTCTAAACTCATAAATACAATGCCAAAAAGGCCAGCTGGTGGCAAATTGAATAAAATAACAACCAAATTTACTTTTCATATGAGAGAGAAAATTGGTGCACTAGGGCCTCCAGCCACTGCAGTTGGACTCCAGATGTGTGTGCCACCTTGTGTGTGTTGATGACCTTGCAGACTTGCATTCTCTTGTCTGTCTGGCTTATGTGGGATCTGGAGAGTCAACCATACGTCCTTAGGCTTCACAGGCAAGTACCCTCATGGCTAAGCAATCTTTCCAGCCTCTAAATTTGCTTGGTTTTAAGTCAGTTGTCAGGACATGAAGATAGCCACAGCTACCTGTGAAGGGGTTTGCCACAGACAGATTCACTCCATGCCTCTGTACTCCTTTGTGCAGAAGGAACTATAACAACCTAATGGTAAGAAAATGAATAGGACAATTAAAAGCTGGGCAAAAGGGGCTGGAGGGATGGCTTAGCAATTAAGGCATTTGCCTACAAAGCCAAAGGCCCCAGGTTCGATTCCCCAGGTCCCACATTAGCCAGATTCACAAGGACATATTTCAAGGGTACAGAATCCCAGCTAAGGAAAATAAGTTCAAGAGTCTTATTGTATACCATAGTGACTGTAGATAGTAACTGTATTATATATTTGAAAATTACTTAAGACCACAGGTTTTAGAGGTTCTCATCACCAAAAATAATAAGTGCATGAAGCTATGCATATTTAAATTAGCTTGACTTAAAATAATGGCTCACATATATCAACTCTATGCAGATCAAAACATCATCATGAATATTGTAAATTATACAGGTTTTTTTTTATATTGTCAGTTAAAAATAATCAAAGGAAGCCATGCTGGAGCCAACTGCATACTCAGCTCTGAATGTGGGTTAAAATTGGAAACTATTAATCAAAGATGAAGTGTTTCACATGAAGTTCTTGACATCAGTTTAAATTTTAGCTCAAGAAGAAAATAACTATGAGGGCTGGAGAGATGGTTTAGCAGTTAAGCACTTGCCTGTGAAGCCTAAGCACCCCGATTCAAGGCTCGATTCCCCAAGACCCATGTTAGCCAGATGCACAAGGGGTGCACGCATCTGGAGTTCATTTGCAGTGGCTGGAAGCCCTGGTGCGCCCATTCTCTCTCTCTATTTGCCTCTTTCTCTCTCCCTCTCGGTCACTCTCAAATAAATAAATAAAAATGAACAACTAAAGAAAAAAGAAAGAAAACAACCATGCATAAACATTAACAAAATGGTTTTTTATACTCCTTAGGGAATATATATTATATATTTTATAGTATATATTTTTTATGTATTATATATTTTAATATATAATATATTTAATATATTTTAATGGTTACTTGAAGATGATATTTTACTTTACAGAGTAATTCTATTTATATTGTTTGCGTGTTGATGACATGCAGATGACATTTCAAGACTTTGATTTCAACGCTTCTCTGTCAATAGTACGCTCTTGGCTTTGTGCTTCTTTACGACGGTAAAGTTATGAGTCCATACAAGCCAGCTAGCAACTGTGGCTCATCCCACTAACAATTTCCCTGGCATTCACTGCTCTGAACCAAGTGACGCTGTGTATTCAATTCAGTGACTTCCAGGCACAAGACACTGGACATGGCAGTAAGTTAACAAAGGAAGACAAAGCTTTACTCGTAATGAGCAGTGTGCTCTAGGGAGAGCAGCTTCTCCCTTTGTCTGAGATGGCCAAGTGACTCCCGTGCATTCAAGTTTACAACCGCACTATTCACAAGCCTTTGTACGCCCAGGTCTCAGAACTTCTGAACAATCACTTCAAAGGCCTTCAGGCTCAGACTCTCTCTCCTCTGCAAAGAGCTCTGTCTATTCAGGAAGTTTGTTGAGATGAAAGTATAGGAATGGGTTGGAGGTAATGCCATGTGTAACTTCCTATGTACAGCTTTTTTTTTAAAATTATTTATTTATTTGAGAGTGACAGACACAGAGAGAAAGATAGAGGGAGAGAGAGAGAATGGGTGCGCCAGGGCTTCCAGCCTCTGCAAACGAACTCCAGACGCGTGCACCCCCTTGTGCATCTGGCTAACGTGGGACCTGGGGAACTGAGCCTCGAACCTGGGTCCTTAGGCTTCACAGGCAAGCGCTTAACCACTAAGCCATCTCTCCAGCCCTCCTATGTACAGTTTTTATCCTGTCTCCTTGTGTTTCTTCGGTCTCCCTCTAAACTAGCATCACGTGGTGGTCTCTCATCACTCCCATGTGTTTCCCATCTACCTCCCACCACTTTCCAAGCCATAAAAAAAAAAAAAAAAAAAAAAAGAAACAACAATCCTCTGCAGAGTATGGAAGCCTCTTCTACCTGGAATGCCTGATTGCAAGATGCTGGCCTGCTGAGCAACCTGGGTATTATTTTAGATTGCAACATAGCCTACTTTGTTGTTTAAGACAAGCACAGCTGCTTAAGAAACATGAGTATAGTCTCACTATCATCTTCTACCAGTTGGTCAACCCATCTCCAAACTCTAACGAGTCAAGAGTAGATGTATATCTGGAGGCATTAAACAAGTTTTCTTGCACTGTGAGGCTGTACTTGTTTGGATAGACCCCATCCATTAAGGGATTATTTTCTACTATGATCTTTCTGATTCTTTGTCCTTCTAAGGTTTCAAGGATTCTAACACAGCTCCAAATGCTCAGTGTGGCCTACCAGAACTCCTGTCCAATTTTAATTTTTTCAGTTAAAAAAAATGTGTTCTTCAAAAACAGACATGTAGATCAGTGGAACAGAATAGAGGACCCAGATGTAAGCCCAAGTAGCTATAGCCACCTGATATTCGATAAAAATGCCAAAAATACTCATTGGAGAAGAGACAGCCTCTTCAGCAAATGGTGTTTTGAAAACTGGATAAATATCTGCAGAAGGATGAAAATAGATTCTTCTCTCTCGCCATGCACAAGAATTAAGTCCAAATGGATTAAAGACCTTAACATCAGACTGGAAACTTTGAAACTGCTAGAGGAAAAAGTAGGGGAAACCCTTCAACATATTGGTCTTGGCAAAGACTTTCTGAATACAACCCCAATTGCTCAGGCAATAAAACCACAGATTAACCACTGGGACCTAATGAAATTACAAAGATTTTGCACCGCAAAGGACACAGTGAAAAAAGCAAAGAGGCAACCTACAGAATGGGAAAAAATCTTCGCCAGCTACATATCTGATAGAGGATTAATATCTAGGATATACAAAGAACTCAAAAAGTTAACTAATAAGGAATCAAACAAGCCAATAAAAAAATGGGCTAAGGAGCTAAATAGAGAGTTCTCAAAGGAAGAAATACGAATGGCATATAAGCACCTAAAAAAATGTTCTACGTCACTAGTCATCAGGGAAATGCAGATTAAAACTACATTGAGATTCCATCTCACTCCTGTCAGATTGGCCACCATCATGAAAACAAATGATCATAAATGTTGGCGGGGATGTGGAAAAAAAGGAACCCTTCTGCACTGCTGGTGGGAATGCAATCTGGTCCAGCCATTGTGGAAAACAGTGTGGAGGTTCCTAAAGCAGCTAGAGATTGATCTACCATATGACCCAGCTATAGCACTCCTAGGCATATATCCAAAGGACTCATCTCATTTCCTTAGAAGTACATGCTCAACCATGTTTATTGCTGCTCAATTTATAATAGCTGGGAAATGGAACCAGCCTAGATGTCCCTCAACAGATGAGTGGATAATGAAGATGTGGCACATTTATACAATGGAGTTCTACTCAGCGGTAAAGAAAAATGAAGTTATGAAATTTGCAGAAAAATGGATGGACCTGGAAAGTATTATACTAAGTCAGGTAACCCAGGCCCAGAAAGCCAAGCGCCACATGTTCTCCCTCATATGGGGATCCTAGCTACAGATGACTGGGCTTCTGTGTGAGAATGAAAATACTTAGTAGCAGAGGCCAGTAAGTTGAAAAGGAGACATAAAGGGTGGAGAAAGGAAGGGAGGAGGATACTTAATAGGTTGATATTGTATATATGTAATTACAATGATTGTAATGGGGAGGTAATATGATTGAGAATGGAATTTCAAACGGGAATGTGTGGGGGTGGGGAGGGAGGGAATTACCATGGGATATATTTTATAATCATGGAAAATGTTAATAAAAATTAAAAAAAAAATGTGTTCTTTACCTTAGGGATTATGTTTACATACAGCATTTTGTGCATCACATTCCACCTTTGGAAAGTTTCATCATAAGTTAAAAAAATGTTGCCACATTATTCAACCATGTAACTTACTTCATTTTCTTTTTTATAAGTTTTTTGTTTATTTTTATTTATTTATTTGAGAGCTACAAACATAGAGAGAGAATGGGTGCACCAGGGTCTGCAGCCACTGTAGACGAACTCCAGACACATGCGCCACCTTGTGCATCTGGCTTACGTGGGTCCTGGGGAATTGAGCCTTGAACCGGGGTACGTAGGCTTCACAGGCAAGTGCTTAACCGCTAAGCCATCTCTCCAGCCCTTACTTCAATTTCTTTAGAATTGTATTTGTGGTTTTGAAAAGAATTTCAAACTGTGTATAAGTCCTGAGTGTTCAGACATGAGGAATGGGAAGAGCAAAGTAGCAACAGTGATGTATGTATCATGATAAAAAATATAACATAAGGCCAGGTGTGGTGGTACATGCCTTTAATCCCAGCACTCTGGAGGCAGAGGCAGGAGAATCACCATGAGTTCGAGGCCACCCTGAGACTACATAGTGAATTCCAGATCAGCCTGAGCTAAAGTGAAACCCTACCTCGAAAAAAAAAGGAAAAATAAATAAATAAAATAAAAATATAACATAATCATTCTAACTCACTACATTTAAAGTGATTCAATGGAACTATGACTTACTACCAGCAGAGTAAGTGGGTAAGTACTGGCTTTTGGTGTGCGAAGAAGCCATGGTTTATACTTACTAATGGGTGTCATGGTAGGAAAACTACAAAATCCACAACCAACTTAACAACAAACTTGAAATTTCTTGAAATTTCACAATTGCCAGCTTTATAGTTGGCCACTCCTCTATATAAAGCACTGTTCAATTACACTTTTTAAATAATCTGTGTTTTTTAAATTAGTTATTTATTAGAAAGAGAGAGAAAGTGGAAGATAGGGAAAGAGACAAAGAATGGGTGTTCCAGGGCCTCTAGCCACTGTAAACAAACTCCGGATTCATGTACCACCTGGTGCATCTGGATTATGTGGGCCCTGGGGAATTGAACCTGAGTCCTTAGGCTTTGCATGCAAGCACCTTAACTGCTAAGCCATCTCTCCAGCCCATAATTTGTGTTTAAGAGAGAGAGAGAGAGAGAGAGAGAGAGAGAGGTAGAAAGAGAGAATGGGCATGCCAGGGCCTTCACCCACTGCAAACAAACTCCACACACATGTGCCACCTTGAGCATTCATGGAAAATTGAACCTGGCAAGAATCCTAACCACAGAGCCATCCCTCTAGCCCTCAATCATATTTTATAACTGAGTTCATGCATCTTATCTTTACATAGTTTTGGCCCATAAATTTAATGCTACTTCTTAAATATGTAGCTCTATCAAATAAAGAAAATTAAATTTCTTAGTCAAACTCACCTATATCAATGTACTCAAAGTTACAACGAAGAGAACAAGCAGGAATTAAATATATATATCACTGAGTAGAAGTCTCAATACAGAGGTGGTGTACTAATAAGACGGCCTTAATTTCTTGAACTTGAGCAATGATTGTGATGTAGTAGAAATTAAATTCAACAGAAAGAGTCAAGAAGAATGGCTTCTAACCCACTGAATGTCAACCAAGGCCAGAAAGTTACAAAGTCAAAATTTGTTTGGCAATCTTCAAGAATCCCAAAGCTAATTCCCCAGTGTTACCACACAATCTGCCCATTCGGGCAGTCTTGACAAGGAAGGATTAGGCCCTATTATTTTATTTGTGTTTTAAATGTGCTTTCCCTCATAGACAAAGATTGGGTTAATACCTTCCTCTATTATGATAAACCTTATGTTTTCTCTAAAGGATGGGATCTTCACTGGAACACAGTATCTCTTTGTGATTAACTCAACTCAGTTCATTTCTGTATTACTACGTGTGTCCTGACTGCCAAGAAATGTGCCGGGCCTGAGGACTCACAGGGCCACAGGGGCAGATCCTCTCCTCTGATGATCCACTGAACCAGGGCAGAGCCAGAGAGAGAGTAAGGAGTGCCAGGAGGTCACTTAGAAAAGAGTGAAAAGTTAAACTAGATCTGTAAGCCCAGTAACTATCCTCAAGTCATCCCCAATAATCAAGGCTTTAGTATACAAAGAACACTGCTAAAAGTAAAACTCCAAACAGGAAAACTGTTCAACAGGTACACATGTCCCATCACATTTTTATTATAAAAATCAACACTTAAGAAATTAACAAAAAGGAGAGAACGTAAAAGCACTCATCATGAGAGCATTCTAATATCCTCTCCTTCAACACTAATCCTTCTCCTTCTGGCTCACATTTACATCATCTTTAAGAACTCCTTTTTTGCCTATTTGTCATCAAAGTCCCTGGAGAGTCTTTAGTGCTTCAATATAGGAGAAGGACCAGGGCGAGGAATTCTTCAATTACCGTGCCTCGCCCATCACCCTGTAATAATCACCCCTTTCCTTCGCTATATTCACATCTTCAGGTAACAAAGGGGCATTTTCCTTTATGGACAAGGAAGTCTTTTCTTCTCTCCAGAGCACATCTCTGCGTTTGAGTCAATCTATTCATGCCAGTTTAGATCATGAAAGTCTTTCTAGTCTTTCAAGGTCCACTCCCAATTTTGTGTGCCCTTGCCTTTGTGCATAGCATTCCAATTGTTTGAAACTCACTTTCCTTTGCATTGTGTTCATTCATTCACTAAATCTCATGTAGCACATTGGACTGGTTTATCCTTTGAAATTACCTAGATTGCAGCAGAAGAATAAGAGCTTGCTTTACAGTAATGGAAAATCAAAGTAGTGCTGGAAATGAACACAGCACTGTTTAGATCCACTTTTCTTTGGACTGAAAGTACAAGAGCCCCTTTGTCTCAGTGGCAGCTTTCTGCATTTTAATGCTTTCTTTATTATAGTGATAGATATCAAAGTGAGCTATGTTTACCAATTAATAATAATAAGAGAACCCAAGAAATGAATGAATCTGTTCAAAAAGAGGCTCAAATCTATGTAGAAGGAAGAAGATATCTAATGAAAATTTAATTATCCTCTTAAAATAAAGGGTTGCAATTCTTGGGAAGACTGAACTTCATGGTGATTTGGAATCCAACCCCCATGTCCTCCCGTTTGTGTTCAAGCTAGCAAGTTATGAACACCACTTTTTAAATTACTTCCCACCCCCACCAATCAGAATTCTTCCTTGAGAAACTCACCTATGTCTGCCCACATACCGTCACTAAACATGCGGCTCAATTGCTCATAGCCTTTTGAGGTGTTTCACTTCATAGAGGGCGGGGTGATTTCCTTGCTTGGTCTGATAACAGAACCGTTCTAGGTGACAACGTTTTTTTTTTGATAGTGAATTCTTACTGTCTTGGTTTTCATCTGAAATGCTCCCCCGACCACCACACACACACACACACACACAAACACACACACACACACAGAGGCTTATGTGTTCAAACACTAGGACCCAATCTGTTGGCATTGTTTTGAGAGTTGTGGAACCTTTGGGATTTAGGTTTGGCTGGCAGAGGGAGGTTACTGGAGTAGGCACTGAAAGGTACACACCTACTTCGGGTTCATGCCTGAGCTCTATGCTTCCTGGTTGGCCATGTTATGAGAAGTTTTCACTACATACTCCATCCCTATGGATGCCACGGTGCCTCCCCTGCAATGCTGGTCTGTGACCTGCTCTCCTTGGGTTGCTTCTGTCCAGCATTCAGTTATAATGACAGAGTAGCTTAATACATTCAGTGAGATCTACATCCTCATCATCTATAGCAATTCATGGATGAATCTGTCATAAAAACAACAAGGAGTGGATATAATACTTGGGAATGAAAGGCATTATTTATGCATTACTTAGAAATACTAGGGAACAAAAGGAGCATTCAAGTTTGAGACTACATGATTTAGTAAAAACCAACCCTGGGTTCATCTAGCCTATGCAAATACAACTAAGACTCAAGGCCAGGTACCAGGAAAAGGGAGCTAAATAAGTATGGTGTTTGATCATAAGGGTTGCACAATATCCTAAAAGAAGAAAATAGACATTTGGGCTGGAGAGATGGCTTAGTGGTTAAGGCGCTTGCCTGCAAAGCCAAAGGACCTTGGTTCGATTCTCCAGTACCCATGTAAGCCAGATGCACAAGGTGGTGCATGCATCTGGAGTTCATTTGCAGTGGTTGGAGGCAATGGCGCACCCATTCTCTCTCTCTCTCTCCCTTTCTCTGTCTCTCTCCCTCTCAAATAAATAAATAAATAAATATTAAATAGTTTTTAAAAAACAGGTATTTAAGTGCAGGAAGCTCTCTATGTCCATAGCTTACATCCCTGGATTCAACCCACCATGGATGACAAATATCAGGGTAGGGAGTAGATTATATTGATTACATCATTCCCTAAACAAAAAATGCAACAACTACTTGTACTGTTGTTGGTATTAGATAATTAAAGTATACAGGAGGAGTGTATGAGCTGTATGCAAACACCATGCCATCTTATACAAAGGACATGAGACTTTGTGCACCTCCATACCCACTAGGTATTCTGTAACCTGCCCTGCATGGATGCCAAGGGATGCCTTTACTGAAAAAGTAGGTGAGCCCTATAAGAGACATATTGTTGTAGGATCTATAAAGCCAAAAAATAATTCCAAATCCAACCCAAAAGAACTGCAAGTTAAATCCAGTCTCAGAAAAAGCTGCCCTGTGTCATTATGTGATGGATATTTAAATGCAGGAACTGGGAAATAGATGTCACAGAACTTAACTTGTTGAAGAGACTTCTATAATCCTCGACACACAGCACATGTTCCTTTCCCATTCTGTACTTGAACCTGATGCTAATCTCTTGCTTGGTAGAGTCACTAAGGTTCAATTTTAGGACACCTTCTTAAGACAATGGGTGCTTATGTCTTTCAGGAACTCACTACATTTAGAATTTATATTTTTTTCCTTATATTTTAGATGAAATATGTTTGTGCCTTAACTTCTACCAATTGGAATGAGTTATGTCCCTCAAAATCTACCCAAAAAACATAGCCAAGAAAATATCAATAAAGCTAGTTGATATCTTCACTTACAACAAAATGCTATCATACGCATTGATTGTGGCCCACTACAATTACTAGAATAGGAGAAAGGCCAACCCTCAAGAAACTCACAGTCTAATGAGGAAACAGATATGTACACATTCACAGTGAGGGGCCAAGAAGACTCACAGAGGACAAATCAAGTGAGGTGTCATTCCACATATAAAACCTAATAGCCATGGAGATAGTAAAATGCAAAATTAACAGTGGGAGCTGGAGAGAGATCTCAATAGTTAAGGTGCTTGCCTGTGAAGCCTAATGACCTGGGTTCAACTCTCCACTATCCACGTAAAGCCAGATGCACAAAGCGGCACATGCATCTGGAGTTCATTTGCAAGTTTGGAGGTACTGGTGTGCCCATTCTCTCTGTATGTCTTTCTTCTCTCTACCTCTCTCTGCTTGCAAACAAATAAATGAAAATATTTTTCATGGATAGAAGGATGACTTGGAGGTTAAGGTACAAGCCTACAAAGCCAACAGATCCAGGCTCGATTCTCTGGGACCCACGTTAGCCAGAGTCACAAGGTGGTGCACACATCTGAAGTTTGTTTGCAGCAATTGGAGGCCCTGCCACACCTATTCTGTCCTCTCTCTCCCTCTCTCTCTTTCTCTCTCCCTCCCTTCCTCTCCCCCCTTCCTGTTTCTTTCTCCTTGAAACTCAATAAAGCAAAATATTTTAAAGAAAAAAAGAAAAGTCCTCTCTGGAGAGGTGTCGGAGCACAGACCTGGAAAACATAAGGAAGCTGGTTGGAATATGTCAACATAAAAGATGAGGAGACTGCATCTCAGAGGCTACTTTCTGGAATCTTGTCCACATGCACGGGCAGTGGAGGTGGAAATATGAGCCACAGTCTAAAGGCAGCACCAGCATTCTCTCAGCCATGCTCTGTATGTGCCCTGTATACACCCCTCTGTAAGTGGTAACAGGTTGTAGGAGAGATGAGAAGAGACAGAAAAGAACAGAAGTCATACAGATTTCAGGGTTTTGGGCACGGGGTTCACTTGAAATTCAAAGAGAGATCAAGATTAGAAGAATAGGAGGGTGTGAAGTACATAGCTAGAAGAGGGGTGGAGCAGGATCAGGGTGAGTAAATGGTGGGGGGGATGCTTTGATTTCTAACAGACCAAACTTAATGCATTGGCAGAACAGGCCTTGAAATTCCTCCTCGGCTTTGAGGCTTTTTACCCTCTGTCCTCTGCTGCTGCTTCCATCAGTCTTCAAACTCTAGGGATACCCAGCTACAGAGCACTATGACAAAGCCAGCAGGAGAAAATGGACCATCTCCTGCTGGCTGTCCCTTGCTTTCCATAAACTGAAGTGTGACCTGTGTATATACATTAAAAATAGATTCCTTATTATCCTTTCCTTTAAAACTTTGGAATAATTAGGGGATGGGTCCAAGAACTTTCCTGGTGCTTCCTTAACACAGCTTGTTAGAGGACACTGGGTGTGGTGTTTGACTCACCTTGTCTGCTTATATTAACTATAACAAATTCCGACTCCACCCTGCCATATATTCATGTCACACTTTTATCTCTTTGTGTTACCTGCAGGATTATCAAAACTTCTAGCTTCTTTACAGCTTCCCAGACCACTCTGGGTTAAGATTGATAATAGTTCTATTATTATTTCTATTTTAAAATAGTTATCATTTATCACAGAAAAATTAAAAAAACAGAAAGCATTAAAATATAAGACAGCATTAACTTTTATTAACAGTTGCACATCAGACTATATTCAAAAGGATAAAATTTAGCCCGGTAAGATGGCACACACCTTTAATACCAGCACTCAGGGGGCAGAGGTAGGAGAATTGGCATGAGTTTGAGGCCACTCTGAGACTACATTATGAATTTCAGGTCAGCCTGGGCTACAGCAAGACACTACCTCAATAAAAGCATACAATGAAAATCTATATAAACATGTTTTTTGTGAATTTATAAATATCCATGTATAACTATTACATGCACATATATTTCTTTTTTACACAAATGGCAGAATACTATAAAAACCTCAAAAGGCAAAAGATACTATTTGAGAGTGAATAATATAATCACTTCTAGGTAGGCACAGTCAGTCTCAGACACATAGGAAATATAATTAACACCTAAAGCTTAAGAACAGTTTCACATGTGTTTTTATCTCATTATGGTTATCAGTCATGTTGGCTTTGTAAACCGCCATCAGTGGGAAGGACTCCTCATGAATCTACTTCTGTGTAACTCCAGTCAGAACCATGGACAGCAGCACCACCCCCCTCTACCCCTCCTGATACCATTTCCTTCCCATCCAAGTGATTCATACTTTGCAAGGCATAAATAACTTCATACCAACCTCTACTCTCCATTCTTTCAAGCATGAAGTTAGAGTTAAGGTTGAAAAACCTCCAGGAGGAGGACTCTTGAAAAGATCAGCTGCTGTTGAGTGAGCATTTGTATGCCACATGGGGGGAAAAGACACTGTTCAGAACAGATGTCATTCAAATATCCAGTCTGTGACAGGTAAGGAATAACAAAGCTCTTGGGTTAGAGAGCATTATTAGGCCCACTTTGTTTTGCTCATTTATAGCATTGCTTAAAAGATACCTAGGTCTTTGCCCAAGCCTTCCTTTATGAGAGGTATTCACAGAAAATCATTTATGCCTTTAGCCTCTGCAGTGCTCAGATGATGTGAACCCTCAGGATATTGAATTTATGGAATGGACTCGCGCCGGGCAGTATGACTATAATGGACCTTTATTCTGCAGAATAATTCATAGACGGACTGACTAATTTTCCAATTGTGACTGGTGCTACTTATTCCTTTCTAAGCATCCAGCCAAGGGCCCAATCCTATGGCTAGCCTTGTGGTATTCAGTCTCCTCACTAGGCCATGATCCCATTTCAGACTTTTCTTATACTCATTGATCTTTGATGTCCTCACCTTGTTCTTAACCTATACCTAGAATTTTCTCTAGGACTAATTGCTTCACCTGCTCAATTAATGCCTTGCCCCAGCATGATTTCTGTTACAAGCGGCACATGTTTTAGTTTGCCTTCTGCGGGCCCTGAGTCTTAGTGCTGCTTTTACACATGGGTCTCTGGTTTTCACCCCTACTAAAATGAATTCTCATTTCTTACCCAGGCTTGCCCTTTGGCACTCTGGAGACAGTCTCCTTTCTCAGTCCATCACTCCCCCAGTCGTGCCCTGCCTCAGATATGGGTGTCAGTGTCGTAGAGGCTTGAGGTGTTTATGAGGCGTGCACACTCCACATTTTACTTGTTTGACAAACATGTAATCATCAGTCTTAATTTGCATGCCAGTAGTAGAGTATGTGTATTTATTGGCACATTAAATTTTAAACATTCTTAATTTTACTTCTTAAATTTGTACTTAGCAAATACATAAGCAACAGAATAACCAACAAGCAACTAATAATAAGATGAATATGACATTAAACAGAGAGGTCCGGGGCTGGAGAGATGGCTTAGAGTCAGGTCGCTTGCCTGAAAAGCCTAAGGACCCATGTTCGACTCCTCAGATCCCACATAAGCCAGACGTACAAGGTAACACAAGTGGACAAGGTGGTGCATGTGTCTGGAGTTTGATTACAGGGGCTGGAGGCCCTAGAGGCCAATTTTCTTTCCCTCCCTCCCCCTCTCTCTCTCTCTCTCTCTTTCTCTCTCACATACACACACACACACACACACACTTGCCCTCTCATATTAAAAACAGGCCAGTCTGTTGGGTTTGCCTCAAAAAAATAAATAAACAAACAAACAGAGAAATAAATAAAAAGTGATGCCTGGTTAAAAACTACATGCAGCGATCACTTCAAGAAAATAAGTAATCTAAACTGGCAAAGATAAGATATTAACAAAAAACACTGGAGCTGTAACTCTGGTAACCAAGTAGACAAACAAGGAAATCTGTGGAGCATTTATACCATGCCTCTCCTTAACCCTAGGAAGTAGTAACTTCAAGACTGGCAGCAGTGGTCCAGAGGCCACATGAGTAAGCTCTCGTTGTGAGCTGTGATGGGGAATGTCATGTGTCCACACAGAACTTGAGCATAACGAAACGAATATCTCGCATAAGTGTGGGCTCACAAGATCTTACAGAAGACTATTAGAAAGTACATGGTATTGTTGACGGCATGGTGCTGTGGGAAGGGTAACGAGGAATGTGATTAGACAGAATTCTTAAATCAAGAGCAACAGTGAGTGTAGAGCAACAGAGAACTTGCTAATCCCCAACCCTCAGCTTTCTGAAATGGAGAGCTGGGATTTCTTCCCATCTATGGCTAGTCACAGTTCCCAATCCCAATACCTCCCGCGCACTGGAGAGAGACAGCAGGTATGACCTGTTACACACGCCCTTTTGCACAGCAAGCAAAGGCAAGACAGTGCGGGAAAGCTGAGGTGGTGGCTCGGTCAGCGAAGGACTTGCCATGCAGGCACGAGGGTCTGAGCTGGGGTCCCCACACCCAAGTGAATGCTGGGTTTCCAGGCGTGGTGGCATGTGCCTGGAATCCCAGTGCTGAGAAGGCAGAGACAAGAAGCGCCCCAGGGTGAGTCACCTAGCTAGACTATTCCAGTCAGTGAGCTGTGGGTTCGGTGCAATCCTGTCGCAACAAATAAGGTGGAGAGCAATTGAGGACACCTGATATTGACCTCTAGTAGCTATGTTCTTGTGCAGATACATGGATGAACCCTGGCATATACACATGAACACACACACACATACACACACACACACAGAGTCATGCCACACAGGGAGAGAAGCATCTAGAGACACATGTTAACTGGCTCTTCTGAGATTAGAAGCTTTGACTGGTGGTTGTTCACTACATATACATAACTTCACTTTTTAAACTTTATTTATCTATCTATTTAAGAGAGAGAGGTAGATAAAGACAGAATGGTGCACCAGGGCCTCTAGCCACTGCAAACAAGTCACACGCATGTGCCACCTTATACATCTGGATTGTGCATCTGGTTTTACGTGGGTGCTAGGGAATTGAACCTGGGTCCTTTGCCTTAACCAGCAAGTGCCTTAACTTCTAAGCCATCTCTCCAGCCCATGACTTCACCTGTAATGGCTGAGAAGGCACAAAAGCAGTAATTGAAACAAATCTCCCCTATTCCTAATTCTCCACCAATTTCCATTAGAACTATCTTGTTTTTGCTACTGTCTCTCTTTCTCCCCAATGAGTGACTCGACTCACAAACAATTCCAGCAGGATATTCCATCCCAGTGACACTTAGTAATAATGTTATAACTGGAAAGTAAGTACCAGAGTTTCTAGTTAAAAGACTGCAACAGGGCTGGAGAGATGGCTTAGCGGTTAAGCGCTTGCCTGCGAAGCCTAAGGACCCCGGTTCGAGGCTCGGTTCCCCAGGTCCCACGTTAGCCAGATGCACAAGGGGGTGCATGCGTCTGGAGTTCGTTTGCAGAGGCTGGAAGCCCTGGCGCGCCCATTCTCTCTCTCTCCTTCTATCTGTCTTTCTCTCTGTGTCTGTCGCTCTCAAATAAATAAATAAAAAATTTTAAAAAAAAGACTGCAACATATAGGAGAGGAGTGACAATGTGTGAACGTAATTTGGCTCAGTTTACTCAGTTGACAGACAGCCCAAAAACATCAATAATCCAAAACAACCAAACATTTTGCATAGTTACCTTGCATCTACTCAAAACCAAGTGGCAGCCAGAGATTTTTCTGACACTAAGACACAGCATTTATAAAATTCAATATCCACCATCAATCATCTTTCATAAAATACCGTCTGAGTCACCTCAACCCCTTAGAAACCTAAAAGGCCTATCCTTCAGGGTTTTTAAAAAGTATTTTATTTATTTGAAAGAGAGAGAGGAAGAGGCAGATAGAGAGAAAAAGAGAACGGGCATGCCAGGCCCTCCAGCCACTGCAAACAAACTCCAGAAGCATGCGCCCCCTTGTGCATCTGGCTTACGTGGGTCCTGGGGAATTGAACCCCGAACCTTAGACTTCACAGGCAAACAAATGCCTTAACCGCTAAGCCATTTCCTCAGCTCCCCTTCAGGTTTTTAATCTATTGAGCAGTCCTATGAGAAGCAGGCTTCTGTGTAAAATGCTTCTCCCACATTGGATTCTGCCAAGTCCTCCTTGTGATTCTCGCTTCACTTACGTCCCCACCACGTGGAATGCCATTCTTCAGCAGGAGCACCCACATTTATTAATAAAGAGGCTCCGAGGCTTAAGAAATGCTGTGTGTGATTCTGAGAAGCCCAGGGATGACAGAATTGTGTTTGAACTTCACAGATGAAGATCTACATAAAAACACCAAAGCAACTTGGATCCACTTCTCACAGTCCTTCCTGTGGCCAAGTGGATGCTGCCTGGGACCCGTCAGGAGTGAAGGGCAGAGACTCGCTGTATTGGTCAATGCTCTATCGCCAAAGCTGAGAACCAAGACATCGTTGTTCCATGATAAGACAAGCAAATCATCTCCAAAAGAGCAGCGATCAAGGCTCGTGGCCAAACACAAGACAAGCAGGCCCTGTCTGTGCTAGAAGGAGATGGGTCCTGGCCTTGGGTTGGATAGTTTCTCTTTTGAATCTGTTCTCACTTCACAGTCTGCTTTAAAAGTTAAGCCTGTTTAGCGGTTAAGCGCTTGCCTGTGAAGCCTAAGAACCCTGGTTCAAGGCTCGGTTCCCCAGGTCCCACGTTAGCCAGATGCACAAGGGGGCGCACGCGTCTGGAGTTCGTTTGCAGAGGCTGGAAGCCCTGGCGCGCCCATTCTCTCTCTCTCCCTCTATCTGTCTTTCTCTCTGTGTCTGTCGCTCTCAAATAAATAAATAAAAAATTAAAAAAAAAAAAAGTTAAGCCTGTTGAGTGGCTCTTAAAATGGGAATAGAAGCACCTTGCCCCAGAATTTTATGAAAATTAAACACAATGACGGTAAGACTGACCAGCCTGGCAGAAGCAAACAATAGCTCTCCAGGTGATGTTGACAGTGATGGAAGTAAACAGAAACTCTGATGAAGCAGATTAAAAAATCAACACAGAAGAGAGTTGGCCACAAGCAGATGGCAATGTGGAGACGAGGCTTGAACGACCTTTAATGGAAGTTGAATATGAACACTATCATTCCAATTTGAAAATGTGCTCAGGTCACCTGCTAGTATTGAAAGGTCAATAACCCTGACCCCACGGTCATCCGCAAACTTAAGAGTATTTCCTCAGATGACCACTAATGCTGAAAAGACTTCAGAGTCCTTCTTGCCTATGTCTGCTCTGATGCCCTCTGGTTACGTGTAACGTGTTGCCAGTACTATCACGGGAACAGGACCCATGGCTGTCTGGAAGGACTTATCTGGGGTCATCACATCACCTCGTGCATGTGGAAATGAAGTTATTATGATATTAATCATTGTTTTCATCATCTAACCTATGATAACAAGGATTAACTTCAATAACCTTTATTAAGCTCCTCCAATGTCACCAGCACACTACTGAATTTGACCCACAGAGACCGTGGGACATTCCAGGTGACTACTTCTCAAGCTGAAGGTCTGGGCCTTCCAGGTTCCCAGTGTCATTACCAGGGGCAAAAAAAAAAAAGAAAGGAATTACAGACCCAGAGGGCATTGGGGACCTTTTACTTTCTGAATGACTTCTCTGTCTCACAAGGAAACTAACATGTTAGATCATGGACTCAGCTAGACTTAATATTTTCAAAATATATGGAAGAAAACTGTGGACACTTTCCTTCTCAGTAACTTCTAGGCTGAGAGACTCTTATTTTAGGAGAAAATATAGCATTAATCATTTGGGAGATGGGTAAGGAGGCCGAGGAAGAGGGCAAATGTGGCCAATCTTTCAGAAGTGACTACATCTCTTTTTTTAAGCAAAAATTAAGAAATGGGTCAGAATAGGGAATATGTTTCTTTTCCCTTTAAGAGGCAAGATTACAGGTGCCATGCTTAAAGAAAAGGTGAGAAGCTGAATATGAGTCATTTCTTATTGGCTTTTAACAATTTGTAGAGTGGCTCCAGAGGGATTTAACCTTCTAAATAGAAGTTCAGGGCTGGGAAGATGGCTTAGCAGTTAACGTGCTTGCCTGCAAAGCCTAAGGGCCTAGGTTCAATTCCCCAGCACCCATGTAAGCCAGATGCACAAAGTGGCACATGCATCTGGAATTCATTTGTAATGGCTAGAGGCTCTGGCATGCCCATTCTCTCTCTTTCTCTCTAATAAGTAAATAAAAATATAGAGACTTTCAAATAATAATTTGATTCATGAGCATGCATATAGGTCCTAGCACAAAGAATGGCACATAAAGCATAAGCAATAATATTTATTGGATAAGTTTGGGTTATTTTTAGAAATTCCCATAAATAATGTTATCAATTCATTAAAAAGATTATCATGAGTCCTAAAAATGGTCTTCATGGTAGGTTTGAGCACACGGACAACTATGATCAATCTATCACCATCAGGTAAAATGAAGAATAATTAACTCTGGGACTAGAGAGATGACTTAGCAATTAAGGCGCTTGCCTGTGAAGCCTAAGGACCCATGTTCAACTCCCCAGATCCCATGTAATCTAGACACAGAAGGTGATGTATATACAAGGTTGCAATGGCTTAAGGCCCTAGCATGCCAATTCTCTCTCTCTCTCTCTCTCTCTCCATCTCTCCCTCTCTCTCTCTCTCTCTCTCTCTCTCTCTCTCATAAAAAGGCATGTGTCACCATACCCAGCAAAAAAAAAAGTAAAAAAGAATAATGAAGTCTGATAAGCACCTCTAATAATCAATGTAAGAAGATCTTGGGAAGTGTCCCCAGTTCCCCACTGGACCTGGATGAATGTTATCATGCTCTAGATATGAATAACTCCGAGAAGAGGCATTGCCTAGACTATATCAGCAAGGTCAAGGATAGATACACTAATCTGAAATTTCACAAACTCATTGTTGAACATATTGCAACAGAACCAATGGCCAGAAGAAATAAGTAAGGCGAATTGTTAAATCATAAATTTGCTCTTAAGATACTGCTTAGCTCCAGATAAGTCCATGTAATTGGATCTATTTTTTAAAAAAGCAGCAAATAGGGCTGGAGAGATGGCTTAGCGGTTAAGGCATTTGCCTGCAAAAACAAAGGACCCAGGTTCAATTCTCCAGGACCCATGTAAGCCAGATGCACGGGGCACATGCATCTGGAGTTCACTTGCAGTGGCTGGAGGCTCTGGCATGCCCATCCTCCCTCTGTCTCCCTCTCTTCTATCTCTCTTTCTGCTTGCAAATAAATAAATAATTTTTAAAGCACCAAACAGCCAACTATGGTGGCACTCAGGAGGTGGGAGCAAGAGGACTACAAATTTGAGGCTAGACTGGGTAATATAGCAAGTTCAAGGCCAACCTGAGCTACCTAGTGAGAACTTGTCTTAGAAAACAAGGATTAGGGATGTACTCAGTGGTAAAGCACGTCCCTACCTTCAATCATCAGCACTAAAAACAAAAGAAGGCAGGAAACCAAAAAGAGAAGTCACTTCATCTTCAACCTCTACAAGGATGAATAGGGTTTATTACACCAACAAAAAGAAATACAACATGAAAATTCTCGGTAAAGTCATATAGTTCTTTCATAATGATGGCATCTATCTTCTGTCTTCAGGAGCTTACTTTCATGCAAAAGCTGGCTGCAGAGCCAATTCCTTTGGCTCCACAGCTTTCCTTCTCATGCGATTAAACATGATAGTGCTAATGATCTGTCCAGATTTCTAAACAAGGCTGGAAATTCTCCAAACAATCACTTTTTTGTTTAAAAAAAAATGTGTTCTCTGGAACTCTTTACATTAAACAGACTACAAACATGTAATAATTGAAGAAAATACAGACTGTGGCAGGCGAGCAAGCCGGCTTGCAGGCTTCTCGGCTCCCTGTGCCCAGTGCCTAACGTTTCCCAAGGAAAGGACCTGAGTCAAATTCCACTTCTATTGCCTCCTATGTGATCGTAAGTAAACTGCATAACCTCAGTGTGTCTCAGTATGTTCATAGAAAATGAGGGTCACACCAGCACCTTTCTTAAAATGTTGGGTATGAGACATTATCGGTTTAACGCCTGGCAAGCATAGAAGAGGCACTCGGGAAGTATTGGCTAGTGTTCCAGTGATTTGGGAAGACAACTTGAGACAACGAGTGATGCAGAAACTCAAGGTCTCCCAGGTTCTAAGAACTAGCTGGAAGATGTGAGACAATTAGGCAACGTCAAGACAGACCTGGATAATTTGACACTTTGTTTATTTTTTTAAGAAATATAAATAGCCTATCATACATTGTTGAAATTATATTATGAAGTGAAGAAAGAATATGTTGTGTCATTATATTACAGAAAAAGCACCAAGGAGGCTAAATATACATATGTACCCAGTGAGTCATTGCGACTCTCTCCCTCGGACTGAAGCACATACCAAACAGTTATTGTCACCATGAGAAGCAAGCTTCTGTGCTGGCCACCGAAGTCACTGCTGTCACATTCCTGTCCACGATTGTTATCCTGTTAGACATTCTATGATGAACTGAGCTCGGCCCAAGGAAACCAGCACACTCGTCTCGTCTCCCTTCTCCCTTCTCCTTCTTCTGCATCCCCCTCCTCCTTCCCTTCCTTCCTCTTTCATCACAGAGAAGGAAGTGTGGAAGGAATCTGTGCTAACAATAGATTTACTTCTTATATTTTTCTTTTTATTTGTTTCCTCATAACCCAGAAAGCCAGGCATTAACCAGCCTGATAAATGTGGGTCTTGGGCTGTAGAGATTGCTCAGTGGTTAAGACGCGAAGCCAAAGGACCCAGGCTCAATTCCCCAGAGCCCACATAGCCAGATGCACAAGGTGGTACATGTGTTTGGAGTTCACGTGAAGGGACTGATCTCCCTGGTGTGCCCATTCTCTCTATCTGCCTCTCTCTCTCTCTCTCTCTCTTAAATAATAATAATAATGCTATGCAAACAGAATCTTTCAAAAACAATAAATCAAAAACTGTGGGTCTTAAACCACTTCACAGTTCCATCTCCCTGAGGACAGTTACAGTGCACACTAGGATGCCACAGCACTATCTCCTAGGCAAGGGTTCAGAATAATGTCCCTCTGTCCTAGGAGATTCCAGGACAAGGAAAATTCTCTGTTAGTCCCCTGAGTCACTGAAGCCAGAGGGTCGGTTTTGTTTGTTTGTTTTGCTTGATACCTGCTTTAGGTGGACAGGAAACATTATAGTCCAGATAATGGGAAGTGAAAACATGACTAACATATATAAAATTGTATGTATGCATTATGCCAGGTATGGTGGCTCACACCTACTATCTCATCATTCATGAAGCTGATACAAAGGGATTGCCACAAATTTGAGGTCAGTGTGGCATACATGGATAGCAATTATCAAGCCAGCCAGAAAACATACCAAGGCTATGTTTTAAAAAACCAATAAAAAATATGTATGTGGTTTTAAAGAGAAGAAAAATTCAAGTACAAAGGAACACATAGTTGTGGAATACAGCCAAACAGATGAGCATGCTGGGAAAAAAAAAAAATGCAATGCCATGCTTGAATTGCAGCATTTAATATTGAAATTCTTGAAAAGTTATACACACACAAAAAAAAAGACAGACAAATTTGCTAAGCCTGTAAAAGCAATCTGCGTGTATTCTCGTGGCAGTAAGTGGCCTGGCTGGCAGGGTAGCAAAGATGAATGTCTATGTGTCCACTTAAAATGCTCCTGACACTGTACTTGGAGTTGGCTGGCTACCCCGGTCTTGGTCTCCAATTGTAAATAAGAGCCATGTAAATCAATCCTCAACTCCTTACACAAAGCCACAATCAAAAGAACCCTTGTATCCAGTGACTTCAAGACTCTAAGTAAATCCTAACTCAGCTTTGGACAACTTCTATGTATTCACCTCTAATACAATTGCCATTACAGCTCCCGAACTCAATCCTTCGATTTATTTTTTAAATTGCATACTCTTGATCTTTTTCTTGTCTGAATCTCAGTAGGACAAAGTCTTAATACACTTTGTAATGATTTGCTTACCCCAAAACCTATAGGTAATGAGTAGTTTACTTAATCAACAAAGTTGAATAGAACTCTCGTGACCTAGGACACAGTAAGCTACAAAGACGAATGTGTCCTCCACAGCCAACTTCTGGAATGCATTAAAGAGGTTCAGGGCAATAAGTCCACAATTAGGTTCACTAGTTTCAAAGCAGCATTTCAGTTCCTCTGGCCACTATAAAACACGTGTCTTTCAAAGCACAGTAAAACAATATGGATGAACTACAAGCACCAGCAGAGTGTTATGATAAACCAGGACAAAAGGGAAACTAATGAAATTCATAATAGTATCTCCCAAGTAGATGGATAAAATTGTCAAGAGTCTTGCATTTAGTCATACAGCATCACTCCCAAAGCATCGCGAACATACATTCTTTTCACATTATATGATAGTAATTTAAATTTTAAAAAATTTGTATGTGCATGTTACGTGTATGCAGGACTGTATGCATGTTCTTATGTCTGTGGGAGGATGTGTGTGTGTGCAAGTGTGTGCACATGTGGAAGCCCTCAGAAGACAATGCCAAGTGTCTTCCTCAGTTGCTGTCTATCTGATTTTTAGGCACAGGATCTCTTATGGAACCTGGAGCTCACTAATGAGGTTATTCTGGCTAGGCAGAAAGCCTTAGAACAGACTCCTCCTGTTTCTGCCTAGCCAGAACTACGATTTCAGGTACATGCCCCCATTTCTGTCTTCTTCATGGGTGCTGGGGATAGAAACTCAGGTCGTCATGCTTGCACAGTAAACACTTTATCTTCTGAGCCATCTCCCCGGCCCCACAAGAAAAAACTGAAGTTTTGTAAGTATGCAGCACCAGTGGAAAAAGAAATGAAGCATAAAGCTATGTTGGAAAAGTGGAGTCCATAAAATGATGCTTGGACAACATTAACTGGAAAAAATAATAAATTAGGCAAGAAAGTTTCAAGGCATCTTGATTCTTTTAAAGCATAATCTTTGGGCTGGGGAGATTTCTCAGTGGTTAAGGTGCTTGCTTATGAAGCCTACTGGCCTAGGTTTGATTCTCCAATACCCACAGAAAGCCAGATACACAACTGGCCCATATATCTGGAATTCATCTGAAGTGGCAAGAGGTCCCGGCATGCCCATTCTCTCTCTGTCTCTCCCTTGCTTGCAAATAAATAAAATATAAGGAACATACTCTTCCTGAATCCAAATGATATAAAATCCAAGTTTAAGACAAGTAACTTTGCCAGCGTGCAACAGAAGTAAGGACAAGAAATGAAGAAAGTACCTGGTACCTTGTTCATCTGAGACCTTGAGTTGATTTATTACCCCAAGGCTTCAGGATTAGGACACATGAAAGCAGCTGTGTTCAGAAGGCGACATTCAGTCACGGGAGAAGTTACCCGACAGAACTTCTGCTTCACATCCCTCTCCTAGTCACCCCTCGGCACCATTCACTCTGTTTGCTCCCCTGCCATGCTCTTCCATGTATTCTCTTCCCATCAAATGTGAACTTAGCGTCATTATTTTAACATAAGTGGAGAGCAGTCATGTTGCTCAGCAGTAAAAATGTGCTGTGATTGTCACACATGCTTCAACAGAAAGCTTGCCTCGGCTCTACCTGGCTAGTCAGCAGAGGAAAGCCAACTCTTTATCTAGTGATAAAAAAAAAAAAAAAAGAGTGAGTCAAAGGTGGACTTTTATTTGAGAAGCTTATGTCATTAGAAAGCTAAAATCCTAATGTCCAACCAGACTGGAACCATTCACACCAGTTTCATAATGCCTAAATTGTAAGTTAGTAAGTAAGTCAATAAAAGGCCTCTTTAATCCAATAATTTCCTAACATGGTTAGACCTGGCCTGACTCACAGGAAATAGTAACCTTTGAAAGAAACCAATATGACCTGTTTTTTTTTTTCAATGGACATAATGCCAATTTCAAAAATCTCACTGTGAGTGTGTGAAAATAAATAAATAAAATATTAAGGGCTGGAGAGATGGCTTAGCAGTTAAGGAGCTTGTCTTCAAAGCCTAAGGACTTAGGTTTGATTTCCCAGTACCCCTGTAAGCCAGATGCACAAGGCGACACATGTGTCTGGAATTCATTTGCACCGGCTGGAGGCCTTGGCATGCCCATATTCTCTCTCTCTCTCTCAAATAAATAAAATTGAAAAATATATTTAAAATATTTAAAACAAAACCTAGTCAAAAGCCTCTGGCTGGGAAAGTCAAAGGCCCTAGGGGGGACTGTTACTTTGTTTTCCTAATGGGTGTGCTGTGTCCATCAAATGGTACTCTAAATATTTATGTCATGCTAATAGATGATTGCTGCCCTCACTTTTGTCAGAGAAGCTACTTTTCTCATCTGGTGGTGACTCAAAACCCATCAAAGTGTTGAGAATAAGTGACAATTGCATGCTGAGTAATAAACCAGACATCTCCATCACCATATCTAAGGCTAGGGAAAGTCACAGAAGAGTGGGGCAGAAAGAACGTAAAAGGGCTGGAGATATGGTTTAGCAGTTGAGGTGCTTGCCTGAGAAGTCTAAGGACCCACGCTCAACTCTCCGGATGGCGCGTAAGCCAGACACACAATGGTAAGGCAAGCGCGAGGTCACACATGTCTGCTATGTGGCACAAATGTGTGGAGTTTGATTACAGTGGTTGAGGCCCCTCTCTCTGTCTGTCTCTATCTCTCTCTGCCTGTCTCTCTCTAAATATATACAGTAAAAAGTTAAAAACCTCTTTATTGAGGTATGATTTATATACAATAAAATTCTTTCATTTGGGGGCTAGGGAGATGACTTAGCAGTTAAGACACTTGACTGCAAAGCCTAAGGACCTAGGTTTGATTCCTCAGGACTCACGTAAGCCTTATGCACAAGGGGGAGCCCAGGCATCTGGAGTTCATTTGCAATGGCCAAAGGCCTTGGCACTCTTATTCTGCCTCTCTCTCTCTCTCTCTCTCTCGCTCGCTCGCTCGCTCGCTCACTCTCTCTACTTGCCTATTTCTCTCTCTTAAATAAATAATTTAAAGTTCTTTCATTTTAATTGTGCAAGTGGGTGGTTTGAGTAAGTATGAGGAGGGGTGGATGACCATCCCAACAGTTTGGTTTTTGGACTTCGTTGTCACCAGTCTCTGCCCTTACCTCGAGCCCCAGACAACTACCGCCGATCCATCACGGCTTGGCCTTTTCCGCAAAGCCGAGACAATGTGAAAGGCCCCTTCCGTTTGCCTAAGTGAACAGCTCACATGTGTTATCTCAATCCTGCAACCGCCATCAGAGGCATAACTCAGAGAGGGTGCAAGACAACACCAAGAACCCACAACAGGAGTCTCACTTAGATATTTAATCTTACAAAACTAACTTGTAAAAGCCCCGTGTGATGACACCCAATAGATAGCAATGAAATCGGAAGAGTTTACAGAATGCCGTGCCCCACCTCCACTCATCGAAATGCAAATGAACCTTTCTTTACCAAAGGGATGGTTCTATCTGGTTCATACTTGCACTACAAAAATCAAGGATGGCCTTTTCTTGGTACCCATTTTAAAAGTGAAGCCTCTGCTACCTCCGACTCAAAGTGCAACACACACAGAAAACGAAGAGGTGTGAGGACCGGGCTGACGGATCAACCTGCTCCTGAACCCCTATAGTAGTTTCTAAGGTCATTGAAAATAATCTACACGCCCAAAGTTAGGAATGCATTTCAGTACTGTCTCTCGTATGAGAAGACTGACAATGTTAATTTTTTTTATTGTTTTCATATGGTCGTGATTTGGTTGCGGCACAGTTACACATAAGACAACCGTTAGCACTTCAAACTGGACTATTGGAAATATATGTTAGACAGAATCTAAATCCATCACCCTCCCAGGCTCCTCTTCCCGTTTTTAGACAGGTCTCCTGTAGCTCAGGCTGGCCTTGCACTTGCTATGTAGCCAAGGCTAGCCAGATTTCCTGAGCTTTCTGCCTCCATCTTCCAAGTGCTGGGATTTATTTTCTTTCTGGGATTGTGACCCCTTAATTGTTTTTAAGGACAGTACAGTTTGTTTTGGGATCTTGTAACTGCAGCAATAGATTCTCTTTTGTTGAATGAATCATTGGCATCAAGTGACGGATGAAACAGAACCAATGCTCTGAGGTGCTACCCAATTTTCTATCCTGTATGCACCTGTAGCTTCGGTGATGGCTGGGAAGAAAAAATGGTCAGAAGAAGTCACAGAAATCCCTCAGGCTGAAAATCAAGATGGAGGCCTCCCTTGAACGAGCCCTAAGATTCCCCCTGCCTGTCGCTGCCAAGGATGAAGTCACCCGGCAGCCGCCTTGCTGCTCCTTATGCTTTGTGCAGGAAAGGCTGTTCCTTAGCAACCAATGTCCACAAATGGGTTTCCAAGGAAACCAGAAAGCCCAATTTATAAAACTATGAACAAAGCCACTGAAAAGGCAGCATTAGACATAGAAGGTAACTATTCTTATCAAAGCTACCAAATGCCTGATGGTGATGTGGTACAAATATTTTATTTTAAAATGTTTAAAGGAATAAACAGATTTTGAAAGCATATCACATCCCTGCAACCCTCCCCACCGCCTCAACCTCAGCATCTCTCTGAAGAGTGGCAAATACATTTCAGGATTCAAGTGAAAGACAGTGTCATAAATCTGGGTGTTTACAAAAGAGATGGTTCTCGAAGGTGAAGTCTATTCGAGAAGCAAAAGTCTATGGACTTTGGACTTTACTCCTGTATAAACTAAACACATGCATTTGCCAGCTCATCTGCTTTGGTTCTAATAACTCTTACTACAGCTTCCTGAGCAACACATTTTTCTCATGTAGTAGGCAGTAATAGATGGGAACACAGAATGAGAGCACAGAATGGGGGGAATGTGAATAAAGACTGAGCCAGTCAAGTATGAGTATTGGTTGTAAACTCCACCAGAGTATTTCAGGAAATCAAGGATATGTCAAATACCACCAAATGCCTCATACCTTCAAGCTCCCAAACAATTCAGCAAACAGACCATTTCTATGAAAAATTTCTCTTTTGTCTGCCTCAGGATAACTCTTTATTGCAGAGCCTTGGGGGAGATGTTTAACCTGCAAGCCTTAAATCCTTCTTTGTAACATATGGGTGGAATGAATACAAATTAAATTAGTCCATGTGTACAGTAATAGCCTCACCACAGTGAGGGTCTAAATAAATACCAGCACTTTCTCCTTGACCCTTGCCCTTAAATTATTCAACTCCATGTATCCCTTGTCCTCATCAAACTGCTTATTAATCCACAAGACAGTTTTCCCTTTTTTTGTAAGAGTAAATAGAATGAATAGAAATAATTGCATATGAAACCAAACATGCTTAACAATGAAAAATTATAATTGAAAATGTGCACAGAGCAAAGCTAGCGGCGCACCCTGACAATGTGAATGATGTCCTCTGGCTCGTGTCTCTTGGGAATAGGGGATTTTATATGAGGAGTCTAAGGCTGCATTCACAATTACAAAACAACTACTCTTTCTTAGCCAGTGATGTCAGCCCCTGAAAACCAGTGATCCTCAATTTTCACAGTATCCTGAGAGTTTAGGTGAGCTGTCTTTTGCTGAATTCTGGAAAAACCGAATGTACCTGAGATTTTCCGTCTCTCTGTTGTGGACCATTACGACTGCTCCTGAAAACTCACCCTCCACATATTTAACAGACTTATCTGTCAACCCTTATTCTCCCTCTAAGATCATAAAATACCCCCTCGCCAGTTCTTGTATCATGGTAAAATTGTTTTTATTCAAAGACTTGTTGGTTCTCCATGATCTAACATAGGGCTTTTCCAGAGGGCAGGATGAGAACAGTATAATTTTAATTTTTGCACACATGGAATATTAACGTATTTTTAAATTTAGCAGGGATGTGAAGGCATCGGCTAGTTCTCCCTTCCAACGGGGCTATCCCCTTACTGCTTTGCTTGCTGGTCCTCTAACCCCCAGCTTCTGTATGAGCACTTCTAACAGTGGGGATGACCCGATTCTAATGGCAGCTCCAGGAGCTGGAGGTACTGAGGGCACCTGCTGCTCTGTCCTCTCAACAGGGAACATCCACCTCTGGGCACTGGCTGTACCTCCTGAACCCACACAGATGGACTCGCCTCCATCAGCTTTTTCAAAACTGTGAAGACAGCCATCTTGTCCAAGAACGAATAAGGAAGTTATTATAACTTCTGGTTTCACACCTTTTCAAGAAATCTAAACAAATCATTTGAATCTTCTTATCTTTCCTAGTCTGTAAAATAGACATAATAATCCGTCCATGGAAGGCCTGAGAGGAAGAGGAGGAGAAGGGGGACTCACAGACAGGGGGAGAGAAAGTGGTGACACTTACCAAACGCTTAACATTAGCAAGCACTTCACTAATTACTTCTACCTGGTCAGTGAAACCCCATTTATAAATGGGTACACCAAGACTGACCAAAGGTGACATCATTAAGTCATCATTAACCACCTTGCTGTATCTCTTTTCTGTAGCCCATGCTTTGTGTTCCAAAATTTTTAACATATTTTGCATGCATAGTTGTTTTGGATTTTAAAAATTCTCAGTAAATTAACATCCCCTCCCCCTTTTTTAGATGCCCACTGGTTTGTTGATATCCTCCTTGGAAACAGATAACTGAGGCAAGTTGGTGGCCCATGTGTCTGGATTGTGTTTGCACTGGCTGGAGACCCTCGAGCGCCCATTCTCACTACCCTCTTCCTCTTTCTCTGTCTTTGACAAATAAACAACATAGAGAGAGAGAGAGAGAGAGAGAGAGAGAGAGAGAGAGAGAGAGAGAGAGAGAAAGAGAGAGAGGGAGAGAGAGAGAGCGCAAGCTGGTTACCAAGTACTCTGCTAGGGCTATATAAGAAACGATAATGAACCTGCACAATAGGGTGTTTTCACGTCTTCCTTAAATCTCAAATAACGTGGAGGTTGTTGTGATCAGGCACCTAAAAGTTGATTAACACAAAAGACTTGCAAACAGGTAAGTTGATAGAAACACAAATGCTGTAATAAGTAAGGCACGGACAAGACGCATGGGTAAAGAATGGAAGGAGGGCCAAGTACGGTCAACACAGCACAATGCTGAATGTAGGAAGGTAGGGAGACAGCACCTCCTACAGGCCACACTGGTTACTGCATGGCATGGGTCCTTGTTCAAGAATGGCCTCCTTAAAAAAAAATCATAATATATGATGGGCTTCTTCTGGGTATCGGAACCTACATTTATTTCCATGAATTCATCATGTTACTCTTTGCCTTAGCCCATACTTACATAACCAATTTGGGGGATATATGTGGAGAACTTGCACCCTCAGAAATATGAATAGAACCTTTCATCTTAACCCCTAATTTTAGTGTGTTGCAATCATTTGATTCTCTCACTGTATATTAATAAGATCATGCTGTGGGTTTAAAATCTGTTGCCTTCCCCAAATACATATGTTGAAGCACCAGTCCTCAATTTGAAGGCATCTGAAGTGGGACCTCTGGGAGGTGGTTAGTCTCACAGGAAGGAGCCCTCCTCATGGGATTAATGTCCTTAGCAAAGCCTCATCCACCTTCACGTCAGAGCACAGCAAGAAGGCTGCTGTCTGCAATGCAGCAGGAGCACCCTACAGCCGATCAAGGGGGGCACAAAAGTGAGACGGAGTATCTGGTAATGGTTAGGCTTCCAAACATAGGAATTAATGACTGAATGACTGTGGTCAGTCTTGGCTTCTCTTACACCGCGTGAGGCTCATGAGACATTCATAAATGTTCATCCAGGTCAGCAACATTTTTTAATCTGATTTGTCCATTTCCTATAGTCATATGAAATTCAGTGATCTGCTTGCTTTTTCCAGATAACACTCAGATTAGTCCACATTAGTCATAGTCTCAAAATATCCCATCTAGGGTTGGAGAGATGGCTCAGTGGTTAAAGACACTTCCTCACAGAGACTGACAGCCCAGGTTCAACTCTCCAGTACCCACGTAAAGCCAGATGCACAAACTCCACATGCATCTGGAGTTCAGTTTGCAGCAGCAATAGCAACAGCAGGAGGAGGACCTGGAGTGCCCCCCCCTCCCTCTGTCTATCACACACACACTCCCCAAATAAATAAACATTTATAAAAACATCCCATCCAGAAATAAATTATTATTTTTTCATTATTTCCATATTCAACTTCAACTTGTCTTGGATTTTGAAGAATGTCATTAATGTATAGTATATTATTTCTAGGAGGATATTCAGAGACATTTTTTGTATCAAACAGTGCATAAGTTTTTGGCTTCTTATGCAAAGATAAGGAGTCCTTTTATGTTACTAGGAAGAAATGATACAGACAAATTTGGGGGACCAGAGTGCTTCCTGGAACCCCAAGTCCTAAAGTCATGTCTGTTAATTAACCAAAGAACTGGCAATCCAGACTAAAGAGTAGTAGACTGGAGAGATGGCTTAGCAGTTAAGGTGCTTGCCTGCAGTGTGAAAGAACCTGGGTTTGATTCCCCAGGACCCACGTTAGCCAGATGCACAAGGTGGCACATGCGTCTGGAGTTCATTTGCAGTGGCTGAAGGCTCTGGCATGCCCATTCTATCTTTATCTGCCTCTTTCTCAAAAAAAGAAAATAGATAATTTTGGGGGGGGGGGGGAAGAAGTAAAATTAGTAACAAAAACTTTTTCTTCCCACCCTAGCAGCCTGGCTTCCAGAGTGGGAGAGAGATGACCTTGCTGGTGTGAAAACCCAGGTGTGTCATGTGCAGCTCAAAGGCCAGAGAGGAAAAGTAGTCTTTTCCATGGGCCCAAATAAGATATCATTTAAAGTCTGCACTCAGGAAGAGGTGAGCACACCTGTGCCAGGGATTCCAGCCAATCAGCCTGGGCTCAGAGGAGGAATCCACTCACACCTGGGCAGGGTGTACAGACAAGAGAGATCTGATTGGGTGAGTTGAGTCCTGTGACTGAAGCAGATGGGACAAGCTAAGATAGGCTGGGCTAGCCGAGACTATAGGTGTGGCAAGGGTATGATGTAAGATGGTAAGATTCCTCCATTAAGGGCCTCTGTCCTGCCTACCTGTGGCTAACCTAGCCTCTTAGAGAGAAGTTAAATCAGAGATTCTCAACTAGGAATGACTTGTTACTCCCAAAAGACATTTGACAATCTCTAAGGTTGAGACGGTTGGGGCATTCTGCTGCCACTGGTGAATAGAGGTGGCAAATGCAGTTAATTATCCTACATGACGCGGAACAGCTTCCTACAACAAAGACTAACCTGGACCAGAATATCGACAGTGCAGCTTTGGAAACCCTGCTTTGAATAAGTATGCACGTAAACATTTGTTATATGTTTTCTATCAATCGTACCACAAAGTAAGTACTTAAATACAAAAGTCAGTGTAACACACATTAATGAAATGGTTAAGCAAAAGCAATGTCTGTGCACGTGTGTGAGTGTGAGTGTGTCCATGCATATGGGTGTACCTCTGTGTGGAGGCCAGAAGTCCACGTCAGGTGTCTCCCTCAGTCGCTCTCTCTACATTATTTTTCTCTGAGACAGGTCTTTTGCTGAATTTAGAACTCAAAGGTTTGGCTACAGTAAGCTCCCGACACCCTATACTTGGCTCTCCAGCTCTGGGATTACAGGTGCACGTCACTAAGCCTGGCCACTTTACGTGGGTGCTGGAGCTCTGAACTCAGGTCCTCATGCTTGTACAAGGAAGCATTTTACCCACTGAGCCAACTCATCAACCCAAGGAAAGCAATTTTTAAGAGGGAAAAAAAATAGAATTAGATAATTGCTAAAATAATGATGCTGAGAACTTAATGTGATTCAAATGCGTTATTCTCCTAAATTATTCCTTTTCTAACACCTCATTAAATATAGCCAGATAACACAAAGCCTTACAAAAACAATGTGACTCCTAAAGGCACAATCTCATTCCTCAGTGAATTATTAGATAACTTTTTTGGCCAGATGAGAAAAAGGTAATGAAGCATGAAATATATTCAAAGTCACATTTTTAAAAAAAATTAAATATACTAAGACCTTACTGAAGAAGATCACCCACAGCTAAAAAGAAGCAGGCAGACTAAGTGGCTTTGAAATGCAGATGTTAATACTCCAATTTAAAAGTCAGGCTTAAATGTAGCCTTGAAAAGCTGGTTCCCTCTTCACAGAAATAGAATCCTTTGAAAGCTTCATTGTTCTGGAATTCTAACCTGTGTCTGGGCAGAGAGCATTGAGTCTCTGCCTCACCCTCACACATGCCCAGGAAGGCACCACCATTTACAAAGCACAGCATCACTCATCCTTCAATAGGCTCTCTCATTCCTTCCAGAAAAGATAACCTGTATGCAATTTAAGTAGAAAGACTGAAAATTAAACATAGAAAGATGGACTTCACGGGAATTATTTTATTTTTTAAATTTATTTATTTGCAAGTAGAGAGTGATAGAACAGAGACAGAGAGAATGGGCATGCCAGGGCCTCCAACCTCCACCAATAGACTCCAGATGTTCCACTTTGTGCATCTGGCTTTATGTGGGTACTGGGGAATCAAACTCGGGTCGTTAGTCTCTGCAGGCAAGTGCCTTAACTGTTGTGCCAACTCTCTAGCCCTGAATTCTTTTTTCTTTTTTAATGGAAAGGAATAATTCTAATAGGGTACTCATATTAAGTTAAAAATTAAGAAAGTGCATCTGATAGTTTACAAATGTCCTCACTTGTTTGGAAACTTTATTATATGGAAGCAGGGAAAAGGGGACATGAGAACATGACCCTACGAGAACATGACCAATCAGTGTCCCTTTAGGGTCTCTTTTTGTTGTTTTGTTTTGTTTGCTTGCTTGTTTTTTGAGACTGGGTCTTGCTATGTGGCCCATGATGGCTGTAAAGTCACTGTCTCCCTTGCCTCAGCCATCTGTGTGCTGAAATTACTGGCACCCCAGGATGAACAGCTTCCTACGTTAACCTTTCACTTGCTAGAATCAACTAGGATAAGGAATAAGAGTTCCTGACAACTACAGTGACTTGGAGAGAACCACAGGACCTATACACCCCAAAATGGGTCAAGTATCAGCTCATGAAGGTAGAGAGGCCTCAGTGGGGGGCTTAACTAAATGAGGATGGCTCCAAGATGGAGACACTGAAGCCCCGCACCATCCTCAGCTTCTCTCTTTGAAATGTATTAATTAGCTTGTTTTCTTCCTATGCTGTTGTAAAGGGTGAATTCTCCAATTCAACTCAATAACTTTCTCAAACGTAAACCTCCTTCAGGTTGACAAAATTTTCAAGAAGCGCTAAAATACTTTTACTGAAAAAGAGACAATTTAGGCATGGTGTAGATTCCTGGAACCCTAGCCCTATGGAAGCTGAGGTAGGAGGATCATTACGCTTGGGTGTAACCTGACTACATTGTGAGACTGAGAGAGTGGGTGGGGGGGGGGGGTAAGGAGCTGGAGAAGAAGAAGGAGGAGGAGGAGACAGGAAGAAGAAAAGAACTAAGAGGAGGAAGAAGGGAAGGGAGAGAGAATAGAAGAGAGAGAGAAAATTTTAGGCACCGGACTAGACAAGCTCCTGAGTCAGATGAGTCTGAGGTTCCAAGCTACCATTTATATTTGTCCTTCACTTTTCTCCCTGATCCCCTGTAGGTTGAAGGTAACATGTAGAAAATAATGCCCACCCCCCCCCCCAACACACACACTCTGTAGAAAAAGGCAGTGGTTGCCTGAAAAACCAAGCTCCTGGTGAGTCAGAGTTATGGTTACAAGAAGCCTCTTTTCTGCATAAGACTAAAATCTCAGTTGAACATGCAACCTCCTGGCTGGTGCCAAACAGAACCCAACTGTTATGAACTGATTTACAAAATTCTTAGAGGAAGGTAGTTTGATGGTTCAAAAAAAAAAAAAAAGACGTATTTTTCATTAGGTCATAAGAAAGATTATATTTAAGAAGAAAAACATGGAGCTATCTTAAGAGAACAAGATAGTGCTCTCTAGTTTTTGCTTCTGTCCAGAGCCTTTGAGTACTACATTAGTGACCATTGAAGGATACAAAGTACTCTGTTTTAGTTCACCACAAACTTCTAGTTTGATTGTTACTATCTCAGTGCTCAGGGTCTGCAATATCTTTCATATAATTAAAGACTGTGTGAGGTCCCTTGTCAGTTAAATCTCATCCCCAATCTTAAAGACAAAGATGTTGCTAAAATGATGATTCTGGAGATCAGATTACCTGGAAAGGGCAGGCTATTGCCTTCTCCACTCTCGTTATTAAGGACTATGGGGAAAATGGAGTGACAGTCTGTGGTCATTTAAATGGATGTCCCCCCAAACATTCAGGAGTTTAGTAAAGCTTGTAACTTAGATCTCCAGCCGCCTGGTGGAGGAGGTGTCACTGTGGGCAGATGCCAGGGTCCAGCCCTAAGATGTATTTGGGGAATTCCAGTCTAAAGATATGTAGAGTGCTTGGGCTTTGCCTGGAGCTCCTGCAGTGTGCTTGCTTATGGTGATGATGGTGGTTTTCTCTCTCTGCCTGGACCTGTGAAAATGGGCCAGCCTCTTCTGCCATCAAGGAATGTCCCTTTTATCTGTAAGCTTCAAGAAGTCCCTTCTTCCCCTAAACTATGTCTGGTCTGGAAGTGCATCCCGGTGACGTGAGGATGACTGCTACACAGTCTCTTGCTGGAATGATAATGATGATTAAATTTTAAGTAGTGGTAACAAGATATCTATTATTTGTACTATCTGCTGATGCCCATGCCGTGGCTTGGCATGCTTGGACCAGTGTTTTCCACAGGGTCCATGTGTTAATGGCTTGGTTCCCAGCGTAGTACTACTGGCAAGTGGGTGAATCTCTAAGAGGCAGTGACTAATTGCAAGTGTTTAGATCACTGGAGGGAGTCCTTAAAGGGTTTGATAGACACCCCACAATCCTCTTAATCACTCTATTCCATCCTGGCTGATGATGTAAGTAGTTTGCTCTGTAATGCACTCCCTCCTTAGGGTTTAACACTTGACAGGAGCCCAAAGCAATGGGACCTTACATGTTTCATTATAGTAAAAGGGAGTGGTCAAATTAGTACTGTAAATTTAACAAATGACAAGCTCAAAAATGGAGTGGATTCTTACAAGGTACAACTGTATTATTTGCATTCCATTCAGACTGTAGTGACCCAGAAGGAAATCAGTGACCCATGGAACTCCTCCAGAAACAATCTTCCTCCTTGAGTTTTCTCACTTGGGTTTTTAACATTCAAAACTGCTTACAGAAGAGTCACTGTGTGCTATCTGCTATGAAGCCTAGACCTGGGCTTTTGATTCCTTCCCATCTTTGTCCTCAAAGACCTTGTTTCTTGAAGACACCAGGGCTATTCCATTAAATGCAGGATTGAATGCACCAAGTCCTGGATTTCTCTAAGTTCCTTTGTTGTTATTTTTATAGCAATCAGAATGTGGTAGAAAATAATAGAAAGGAGTAAAATTGAGACTTCCCTAACATCTGGTTTTACCAAAAAGAAGAAAAGTAAATTCATTTGCTCATTGGTTATTAAAATAGATTAGGGCAAACAGACACTTGGCATTAGAATATTACAAAGAAAAAAATCATATCATTTCTGCGGCATTCAAAACAGATGCATAAATGTCAGTAAGCATCCACAAATAATAGTCTCCCTGACAAAATAAACACTAGATGTGAGAGCCACCAGATAGACGGTAGTTCGATTATGTCTTCTGCCTTTTCTTTATTCCAGAATATTAATGATGCTTGTTTGGGAAATTAAATTGCAGGCACAACCAACAGGTGTTTTTTGCTTTGTTTTGTTTTGTTTTGTTTTATTCATTTATGACTTGGACATTGGACACCTAGGGATCAAATCTTTTGGCAATTTAAAAAATGGTTATGTTACATATGTATATTATGCTGATAAGAAATGACTACAAAGAAAAAAACAAGACACAAATAGGAAGTTTCCAAATGCCTTTTAGAAGAATCTGGAAGCTTACAACGTAGAAGTAGAAGGAACTGAGTCTAAAGGCCAGGATAAAAGCCTGCATCTGAAAATAGTTATTCTATTTTAAGACTTGTCCTGAAGAACTGTACTTTACAAGAAGTTAATTTTACTTGTGAAAGCCACAATCCTTCTGCGATTATCTGAGCCCCCATTAACTCTCTCAGAAACCCTGCCAACAAAGGGCAATGACGGCACGTGAAGAAGAGAAAGAAGGAAAGAAGCTGCACAGGTGTGTAAAAACTGACGTGAGGATGGAGAGCTGTGTCTCGGGAAGGGAGAGTGGGCTGTGAGGTGGCACGTGTGCTCTGCAGGAAAGCACCAGTACCATGTACCAGCCAGGCAGCCAAGGGAATGCCAGCATCAAGGATGGGCTACAGGAACATCTTGCACCAAGGAAGCATGGCATTCAGTCTGGGCTGCAGGACCCACAGAAATTCCGGAGGTTCTTTGTTATTTGAAGAGAAATGGACCCATAATATTAGTGCTGGGAAAAGATTTGTCTTCCTTGACAAGCCAAGATGTTTTATTCAGGTGCTAATAAACCCCATGACAATAGCATTTCCATTTTTGTCCTCCAGCTCATAATAACTTGAGAATGCTAACTATTCTTGGCTTACCTTCCTAGCACAACCACTTCTGCACATCACATCCTTTCCCACTTCTAAACTCTTAACTCAGTGATCCTATGGATTTTAACCTTTTTCAAAATATATAGATAAAATGTCAATAACAGAGAAGAAGCAATTTCACTCTATGTCTTTAAAAAACCTTTTCAATCTATTTACTACTATTGTGCTACTTATATATACAAGGTGGAAGAAAAGTTGCAATTAGTGCAAGATTATTTCAACTAGAATGCAGCAGGAGGGTTGGAGAGGTGGCTCAGCACTAACGCCTGCAAAGCCAAATGACCCGGGTTCAAGTCTCCTCTACCTACATAAAGCCAGGTACAGAAAGTGGCACATGATCTGGAGTTTGTTTGCAGTGGCTAGAGGTCCTGGTGTGATCTCTTGCTCTCTCTCTCTCTCCTTGCAAATAAATAAATAAAAATTTTAAATAGAATTTCAGAATGCATCAGGCATGTTTTGATACTATTTCTAATATCCTCAATGAGATGGTTATGAATCTATTGGGGACCAGGGCTGGAATATGGTAGTTTGAATTGCTGTCTCCAAATATATTCAGGGTTTTATTAAAGTTTATAATTGAGATCTGCAGTCACCTGGTTGGAGGAGGTGTCAGTGGGCAGATTCTAGGGTCCAGTCCTAATACGTGGGGTTGGATTTGGAATTCCAGTCTAAAGATAGGCAAAGTGCCTGAGCTTTGCTCAGAGTTCCTATGTGTGCTTGCTTACGGTGTTGTGTGTCTTTGGGTTTTGGCTTATGGCTCTTCTCTCCCTGATTGGACCTGTGAAAAACAACCAGATTCTTCTGCCACTGTGGAACTCCCTGTGCTTCAATAAATCCATTCCTCCCATAACTGTGCCTGGTTTGGAAATTCATCCCAGTGACCTGAAGCTGTCTGCTACAGAGGTGGCATAGAGAGAGTCCATGGCTTGTGTCTTCCTCTCTGTCAAAGCCAAGCGCTTGACCTATTGTTCTGAATAAGAGGGCCAGGCAGTGAAGGAAAGCAAACCCATGCTTGATGGGACAGAGTCATTTCTCTATGTACAGGAAGTGTTTTGTTCTGAATAAGAGAGCCAGGCAATGAAAGGAGCAAACCCATGCTTGACAAGACACTGTCGTTTCTCTATAAACAGGAAGTATTTTGTCAAGAACCAAAATTTTCTTTTGGTAATCAAAGCCATGAATGAACACAGGTGGCAGAATTTATCTTCTCATGTCTTTTTTCTGGGTTCAGTCTCCTGGTTTATTTAATCTCCAAATAAAAGGAAATTAAAGATGATATAAAATAAGATTTGATTGATGTCACATGGTGAGCAAACATCAAGGACATAGAAACTCTCTACCAAAGAATAATAAAACCAGACACTGAGCACTGACAAAAGCACAATAGAAAAATGAAAATATACCTTACTTGGGAAAGGTACTTTTCCAGGAGACATGGTTATATCAAATGTAGGGAAATTTTACCCCCCTCACAAATTTAAGAGGCACTTTAGTAGATAAAGTAAGAAACCCTCAGTTAAAGATAGAGGGCTTTGCTGGGCCTGATGGTGGAGTCATTGCCTCCAGAGTTGAAATAACCACCAGCTATGGTGGAGCAGAGATTCTATGGCAACAATATAAGCCAAATTCAGTGATACCTGGGGCTATACTAATGGAAATGGTGCTGATAATACTTCCTAGCGGGAGAAGTAGGAAGGTCATCAGACCCTCCCCTAGAGTCCCAGCATTGCTCCCTCCTGCTCCCCGGTTTCATGTGGTTTTGGGGAGCAGGTGCTTCCCGGAGGTCATTACCCATGATGACTTGGGCTTTCCAGTGATGCACCTGTTTCTGATTAAGCCACAGTCCTTCAAGTAAACCCAGTGAACTTACTGGTTCACAGTTGGACTTCAGTGGAATGTTCTCTTTGGCCAGTCATTAGTACCCTATCTGGGCATTAGATCAGGACAGAAGAAGGACAACAGAGAAGTGAGCCATCCACATTCCTCAAGAAATTGCCCAGCCATTATCCCTCCCCTGCCTAACAAGGCTCCAAGTCTAGATTTACTGCCCCTTATCTCTCATGGGGTCACTTCTGGTCTCACCCTATGACTAATGTAAAGAACAGAGATTTACTGCCCCAACAACAACAAATAATTCCTTCCCTTCCTCACCTTGCCCCAACTAAAGAGCCTATGAAGCCCACTCTCTGTCACCCCAAGCTGACTGCTCTGCTCTTGAGAGTCAGCCTGGCAGCTCCTGTTTTTCCCCAAAAAAACTTCCATCTCTGCCTCAGAATGGTCTCCATAGTCTTGGTCACTCCTGAACCTTACAGTGTGGATAGATGTTTTCCCACATCTCCCAAGGAAAAGAAACGCAGCAGTGGTATCTGCCCATAACCTTAGTAATCAGAAGGGTGAAGCAGGATGATTTTATATTCAAGGCAAGCCTGAACTACAAAGCTGGACCCCACCTCAAAAAAAAAAAAAAAAAGAATGAATGAAAGGCTCAATATCTCAATTTTTTTTGCATGGTATGCATGTTCATATGTGTGTAGGTACTTATGTGTGTAGGAGTTCACACACATGTGCAGAAGCATGTGAATGTGTGAGTATATGTGTGTATGCCTGTGTGTGTGTGTGTGTGTGTGTGTGTGTGTGTGTGTGTGTGTGTACATGTGGCGGCCAGAGGTCGACCTCAGGAACTCTGCCTACCTCTTTTGGAGACACGTTCTTTCATTTGCTTGGAGCCCACTGACTAGGCCAGACTAGCCAGCCTAGTCCTGCTGACCCTGCCCCTTCAGTGCTGGGATTCCAAGCACTTGCTACCCTGCCTGGAAAAGGTGCTGGGGATGGAACTCAGGTCCTCAGGCTTGTCAAGAATCACTTTTGTCAACTGAGTCATCTGCAGCCCCACTGGTATGTTTTACTCTTTTCGAAATAACCAAGATTTCTTTTTTCACTTTATTATTTTCTATTGTCTTATTTTAGGAAAAAAAAAATAGCCTTATATAATACAAAATTAAATAAAAGAGAAGGTTAAGTATAAACCATTTCTACTGGTTTTGAGAACAGTTCTGTACATGATTCTTTCACACATACCTACTCTCCCCCAATAGTTCTTTAGTTCTTCAGATGGACCAGTCAACTACCAAGAAGGGAATAAGAAAGGGAAAACGCCCTGGGAAGCAACATCAGTACCTCCCAATCATGGAATTGTGCCTAGCATTAACCCCGGGGCTAGCTTCTCTATCTCATCTGTTGAGAAACCACATAGGCAAAATACATTTGTTTGGAGCTTGGAAATGGCCTTAAACAACAAGAAAAAACAAAAAGTGCACGGAGTATACAAATTTCTTGATAATCCAAAAGGCAGCCCACCACTCTGCATTTCAAAGGCACTGCCTGTGGCTCAGGGAGCAGAATCTCCCCAGGGTCAGCTGTACTAGTGCAGCGGGGTGCTGGAGTTCACAGGGAACAGTCTCCTTCCTTGAGAAGACAGAAACCACTCATATACCAAAAAAAAAAAAAAAAAAAAAAAAAATCTTAAATAGTTGCATGATGAAAGGACAAGTGGAAAATCGCCCTGAAGAGAGAAAAAGAGAGATTATGAAATAATTGGATCTTACCCAAGAAACAGACAACGCACACGGGAGCCATCCTTCGACTATGAACAAGCAGAAAGATATACAACTTGAAATGTGCTAATACCATTTGATACTGAATCAGCCTATAAATGGAATTTGTGATGGAAACAAAGAAAGAAGCACCAAATGGGGTGGAAAGAAAGCAGAATGGCACCCTGGGGGTCACCGCTAGAGCAACAGAACATAGTAATCAAGGTTTCATCCTGCCATCAACATGAAGTATGTTTTCCCTCTTAGATTCCTAAGTTAGGAATTGACTCAGAAATGATGTAGGTGCAGAGTGCAAAGACAGTCAGCGGCCCATCGTATGCAATGCTACTTAGAATGCCACCCGTGCTCCACGGCTGAAGAGGCACGGTGTATGGTGTATGGCAAATGGAATGGGGTTAATGAGCCCATAATTATACAAATGGCCTGGAAAGTAGAACAACAGTTGCAGATAGGAAAACGAGGATAGCATCTATCAATGAGTGTTTTAGGGGCTGGAGGTAGGAATGAAACTCACTGAAAACTTTGGCAGAGGGGAACATTGTGAGTGTTCTGGCTGCAGCATATTCATGGCAGCTCTGGGGCAGGGTAGAAAGACGGGGGACATTAAAGGTAACTGGGAAGGGAAAACAGCACCTCACCCCCCACGGTTTGACTGAAGTCTCTCTCTAGCTGGGTCAAGAATTCTAGCACAATTAATAACAGTAACTGGGCCGGGTGCCATGGCACACGCCTTTAATCCCAGCACTCGGGAGGCAGTGGTAGAAGGATTGCCAAGAGTTCAAGGCCACCCTGAGACTACATAGTGAATTCCAGGTCAGCCTGAGCTAGCATGAGACCCTACTTCAGAAAAAAAAAAAAAAAAGTAACTGTAAAGCTTTTCCTTTTATATATGTGTTTAAAATAAGAATGCTAAAATAACAATGAATCATGCCTATAGACTAAGTGCATGTGAACTTCAAGTGTGGCATTTCTCCATTCCCAACTATAAACCTGCAATTTTTTAGAAACCTGACAGAACTCACTTTATAGAATATATGCCTTAATCCCCTTGTGTAACCCTTTTTTCCTTATCAGATTTCTATCCTATTCAAGGCACTCCTGGAGACACCCTATAAATTCACCAAAAAAGGGGGTCAGAGATAAGAGGGATTTTCTCTTGGAAAGTCGTTAATCAATGCAATTCCAACAGCCTCCACTGTCATCTATACAGCTACTGCTATGATACAGCTGCTACTAAGACCTTTAAGCTCAACTCTCTTAAGAAGCATGTACTGGGCTAGAGGGATGGCTTAGTATTTAAGGCATTTGCCTGCAAAGCCAAAGGACCCAGGTTCAATTCCCCAGGACCCACATAAACCAGATGCACAAGGTGGCGCATGCATCTGCGTTCATTTGCAGCAGCTGGAGACCCTGGCACACCAGTTCTCTCTCTCTCTTCCTCCCTATCTGCCTTTCTATCTCTCAAATAAATAATTTTTTTTAAAAAAGGAGAAAGGTGGAGGGAGGGCTAATCAAAACCTAAGAGGATGCAAATAAATCATATGGAATCCTCCGGTTTCAGACAATGGAACACTCAGGAGCCATAGATCATTGTTAGAAAATTTTCAGTGCCAGGGATGGGATACCTCCAGTGAGTTGTTGGCCAGAGAGCTCCCTGATGCCCCCAAAACATTATAGGCCATTGCCGAGGCCCTTGGTTTCCCACCAGGAATAGATGGGAAGACCATACTGCTGAAGACTTCACATACTTGGGCTGCAAGGCCACTGAGAAATCCTGCTGGAACTGAGCTGATAACCTCATCCATGTAGACCAGCTGACAGAAAGCTTGAAGAAACAAGCTATTCTACATGTAGTTCAATGGGAGAAAGAGATACCACCAGTGAAGATACTCAACAGTGGACACTGAAAGCCTTATAATTGGCCAGCCAGCCCAAATGAGCCAATGGGTGCAATAGTGGCACATCTGTCATGGTGGAAACCAACTGCCCTCCAGTTGGACTGAAAGCCCGCTCCATGGGGAGAAACACATCCCTGATGCTGAAAACTTAAAACAGGGGTAGTTATGATCCCTAGGGGTGTAACATCTGCTGATGTCTGGAAAAATGTATATAGTATGCTTATCAAACTGCCCAGTAAGCACTTCTCTTAATATTTATACCCTTATATTAATACTACTCTCACTTTGGATAGAGAATCTTCTCTTTTCAGATAGCAATGACTTTGGGATGACTCAGAAGGTATCATAGTGCTGGAAAGAAGTGACTGGAGTACTGAGTAACATCTCGATCACACCTTCCAAGGCTCAGGGTCTAATGCAGAAGAGGTGGCGGAAAGAATGTAAGAGCCAAAGGAAGGGTAGGACTCCGTACAATGTGCTCCCTCCAGACATAAAATGGCCTGTATATCCATGACTTCATAGTGCCTGACACTACCTATACAAGACCATCATAAGAGGAGGAAAAGACCATGTCATCAAAATAAAAGAGAGACTGATTGAGATGGGGAGGGGATATGATGAAGAATGGAATTTCAAAGGGGAAAGTGAGGGGTGGTGAGGAAGGGTATTACCATAGGATACTTTTTTTTTTTAAATTTTTTTTTGTTCATTTTTTATTTATTTGAGAGCAACAGACATAGAGAGAAAGACAGATAGAGGGAGAGAGAATGGGCGCGCCAGGGCTTCCAGCCTCTGCAAACGAACACCAGATGCGTGCGTGTGCATCTGGCTAATGTGGGACCTGGGGAACCGAGCCTCGAACCGGGGTCCTTAGGCTTCACAGGCTTAGCGGATACTTTTTATAATCATGGAAAATGTTAATAAAAATTGAGAAAAAAATAAATGAAGCACATACTCACACCTTATCCTTTATCAGAGTGTCTCACTTTCTATTAGCACCCTGGTTAAATCTATATTAAAATCTCTTCCTAATAAGTTCCAAATCTGCCTCATACTGGCTCCTCTTGAAATTCTTTTCTGAGGCAAAGTCTCTTAGAAAACCTACTCAGACTTAGGTAGGCAGCAATAAGCAGGATCTCCAACCTGAACCTTGCTGCCACCAACTGCATGTTCATGAAAAACCATTAAAACCATTGACTCAAACAGTCAAACAGCATACATTTTATGCAGTATAAATTATGCTTTAGTAAAGCTATAATCAATGAAATTGTTAAAATGCATATGTTTTAAGTTCAACAATAATCCATTTCCACAAAATGGTTGTATTTCTAGGAGAAAACTTACATTTAAAAGAAAAACATGCCCTTCAAAATGTTCTTTATCCATTGTTGAGAATGTAAATGTTTATGATATCTATAAAAAATCCTTAACCCATGTTCAACTCTCCAGATCCCATGTAAGCCATGTGTACAAAAGTGAGGTAAGCAAGGTCACACATGCCCACTAGGTGATGCAAGCGTCTGGCATTCGATTGCAGAGGGTGAGGTCCTGGTGTGCCAATTCTCTGTCTCTCTCTCTCCAAAATAAAATTTAAAAAAACTTAAAGCCAAGAAAAAGGTCCTTAAGATTTTTTCAATTCCTCAAAATGGATTAATTTCATAATCACTAAAAATTCAAATGGCAACCAAAATAACAAGAAGTCCTTAGAGGAAATAAACTATTTTAACCTCTTTGTCAAGTAATACATTCATGTTAACATGTGTATCTACTACAGATGGTGAGAATTTGATCATTTCAGAAACAAATGACTTTTAAACTGTAGTTGGTCAAGTTGATAGATCTTAATAATGAATTATGAACAAGTCTGGAAAAAAGAATGTACATGAGTTTCATGTCCTTAAAACATGTGATGAGCACCATAAAGCCACAAGTCAGGGATTGTAGTTAAGAATGCTCTCTGCTCCAACCAGGTTCTAATCACAAGGGCCAGTTACCCTGCTGCTACTTGCACATCGACAAAACGGAGACCATAATCGTATCTACTACAAAGCACTGCTAATATGGTCAAAGGGAAGTAGTTAGTGCCTGGACTGTGGAAGCATTCAAGAGATGCTGGGTTCTGCTCTGTTCCTGTTGGGTTTTTAACACACAGGAGGATATTTCTGTGAAGCCTCACACCCAGGGCCCATGGGGGTCTGTACCTTCCTGGGTGGTAAACTGCTCAGCAATGTTCACGCCAGCTGGACGAAACATTTCCAGCTGTTTTAACAGATTCATTACAGAATGTCTGACTGCTCGTCTCCTGGCACAGAGCTGGTGCTATCTCCTGGAACTGGCCTGGCACACTTCTTTCAGCTTATGTTAAACTGGATTTATAAGGCAGAGGAAAAGATGCAAGAACGGAATCTGTGCACATTGGGGTCACTTACGCTGGCCCTTTCAGGAGAGACAGACAGATAGAGAGAAGGAGATGGATTCACTGCTTGTTTTCAAATGGCATGAAAGTCGCTGATTCCCCCACTGGATTCACATTCCCTATTTCTCTTGTGCCCCAAAATACACTGTACATGTAGGCGTGAAAACACAAAAAGCCAAATTTTCATGTATCTTGATAATCCTGTAAAGTTTTAAAATTAACTTCTCTCACTTTGACTGATGTGAGAAAACAAATGGGCATCAAACTGTTCTGACTAAACCTCCATGGATGAGGGCAGGCTAATGTAACTGAAGGCTTGGGCATCATTATCTATTTTTTTTTTTAATTTATTTGAGACAGAGAGAAATAGAGGGAGAGAGATAGAGAGGATGGGCATGCCAATGCCTCTTGCCACTGCAAACAAACTCCAGATGCATGCACTGCCTTGTGCATCTGGCTTATGTGGGATCTGGAGAATCCAACTTGGATCCTAAGGGTTCGCAGGCAAGTGCCTTAACCACTAAGCAATCTCTCCAGCTCAACATCATTACCTATTCTCAAATATCCTAAAAATCTGCCATAAGCTTTAAGCACAAGGATGAATAATTATGAAGAGCCATTTAATAACATGCTGGTAAACAGAAGTAAACCTGTTATATAATCTAATTCAGAATGCTCAGAAGTACAGGCAACTAAACCTTAAAGTAAGACACATCTCAAAGTTATTGAAAATGTGGAGGCAATGTTGCCTAGAAGTGTTTCAACAGCTCCCAAACAATTCAAGGCCATCCTCAGGTAAGACTAAATAAATGTATCAACTACCTGCTTACAGGAACATAAAAATGTGAAAAGATGCAAGTCTCTCCCATAATGACTCCCTATAAGGTCCTAAAAGGGCTCTTGCCCTCATGATTCTGTTGTAAAGAAGCCTTCCCAGTCTGCCCTGTACTCACTGCAAAAAAAATCAAAAACAAAAACAAATCAGGTTTTCCCTGCACCAGGTATGTACCTCACACGAGCACTGGGTCAGTACATGCTGACTTACTTAAGAAAGCCATGAGAACATGCATAGTCTCAGCAAGAAAATGCATCTTGATTAAGACAGTAAAACAACAGCATCCTGATACAACCCATGCAAAACTGTTGATCCAATTTGCTAGCCAGAGTCTATTCACCTAGAAGACTCTAGGAGACTCTGTGACACATCAGTTTTGATGGTCACCATCCACAATGAGGACTCTGCATATAACACACTGTCCAGTTGCTTTCGACGAGAAGTATGGAGACATCACAAATGGCACGACTCGCCTCTTTTTTTGTTCGCATGTGTCTGCACGTGAGGCGTGTGTGCATGTGTTCTCACTGCGTGCACACTTGGGTGTGCAGGTGCACGGTAGTCGGAGGTCAACGTCTTGTCTTCTCACTATCACTCTCTATCTTATTTTCTTGAGACAAGATCTCGCACAAAAAATCAAATCTTACCAATTTGGCTAAACAAGCTAGCCAGCAAGCCCCTGGGGTTCTGCTGTCTCCGTTCCCTAGCAGTGAGATTACGGGCACGTGCCACCACGCCCAGCTTTCACATGGCTGCTGCACAGCTGAATTCAGGGCCCTTGTCCGTGCACAGCCAACATTTTACCCACTGAACCAACTAACCAGTCCTCTTTCTCTTTTCTTATACAGCTACTAACCCTAATTAAATGGAATAATCATTTAATAAAATGGTGTATTTTTAAATATCAGTTTCACACGAAGTACAAATTAAACAGATAAGGGACTTTGCCATAGAAGAAAGTGATGCTGTAACCAAGAAACAAAATGAACAAGTCCTCCCACAGTACACCAGTCCCAGAAATGGCCTGAGAAACATGAAAGCAATCCCACTTTTCCAAGGGTATAACATTGACCAATAGACAGAAAATGAAGCAATGAGTAGGTTCCCCATATAGAGACCCCACTTATTGCTAAAGCTTCTAATTTTTCCCATTCAAAACACCCATGTTAATGGGGGTCATTGGACATTATAAATCTATTTGAAAAGCTCTGTCCTATATGGAGTCACTGTCAGCGTCAGCTACATTAAGTAGGGACACCTCCTCAGTCTATTAATCTCTTAGACTGCGCTAGAAGAAAACCACTCTAATTCTGATTCCTAGGTAGTTACTTCCCACCAATTTATCCCAGCCATTGTTTTCAACAGCTAAGTCTGTGATATGGCAGACTCTTTTAAGTACATTAAGTGGCATTAAATACCAAAGCATGCTGGAAATTCTCTTTGAATGTTGCATCTCCATTTCCTATGCACATTAAAAGCACCTCTGTGTTCTAAGCATCTTCAATGTTAAGAAATGTCTCACGTGTAGGGACTGCACGTAGCAACAGTCAAAGAGCTAAAATCAATTCTCACAGTCATACTGACTTCCAGTCCCCCAAGCTGAAAATCATGCATGAGGAAAAGTTTCAGTAGGTGTAACGTGTAGAGAGGGACACACAGACAGCATCTAACAGCGTGCATATGGATTTTGTGCCCACCACGTTCATCAACCTCTTCCTCAGGATCAGCATTTCCACAGTGTGTGCTCTCCCTTCCCTGCATCTCTTAACCTCCATTTATTCTCATACAGGAAGCCATCTATCTTCCATAGAGACTAGATTTCAGTGGAAATACATTTCGTGCTGATACACTGGCTGCTTTCCAGCACATTACTGCTAGAAATCATATCTTGCCATCAGATGCTAACAACGGTGTTGGAAGGATGTTGACAAAATTGTGAGACCAGCTGAAATTAATGTTTAATTCCACCTACCATGTAATAGCTGGGGTTCTACCTTTGGAAGTTGAGAATGTAGAAATCAATCGACTATTCCTTTATTTCTCCAGGTTTTCTGGGCTTTCATAGGTTGCACAGATAGTGGCAATACAATGCAGAAGTGACTATGCACTGAAGGAGAATGAACTTGTGTTCATTTCCTTAAGGAGATTCTTAAATGATCCTGGTGACTATGTTACTATTGACCTAAATGTCTGTAGTGCCTAGCATTTGTGGAACAAAATGACTTATCCCGTCAGATAGGATGTGAAAAAATGTGATTCTTTTCTAAGAAGGTTCCAGACAGAGGAGATGAACTCTGAGATACTTTTAATCTCCAACCATAGATTAACATGATCCTCAATTTATGAGAAGGTTATATCTAATAAACCCATCAACCATTCCATTCAAAATTCCATATGTTGACAATGAATTCAATTCACTTAACCTACTGAACATCGTAGTTTTGCAACAGTCCACAACTGAGTCTCGGTTGTCTCCTGGTTGAGAGAGACTTGCCCTGCATCACCAAAGGTGATCAGCCTGCATGTCCCTAATCCAGGATAAGAGCCAAAGTGAAGATTCAAAGTTCAGTTCCTACCACATGTG